>NC_083777.1:2770000-2805000 GCF_963514075.1 Conger conger
TGCAGATCACCCTGAGCACGCATGACTGCGGGGGTCTGTCGCAGCGGGACATCACCCTGGCGACCTTCATCGACCAGGCCTCGGTGCTCTGAAGCCCGCTGCAGTGACCATGGACCCTTCTCATGTTATTGTTTCCATATGACAGTTTGTACAACTGAGCCTTAAACCATAAACCACACAGGAGCTCTTAGATAAGGAGAAACGCCCCGGCTACCTAGCTAAGCACGGCACATTTCACGGCACTTTTTGTTTACAAAACAACAGGAGGGTCAAGAGCGCCCCCATAGTGTTGTGGCCTGTAACAGCACCCCCATGTATTAATCAGACACATGAAGTACCCCTTTAAGGTGATTAAGGTTATTTGAACACTGACATTTGAACACTCTACTGGTAATTGAAGGAAATTAAGTTGTAGAACACTGACTTTTGAATAAATAAATAAAAAACATTTGAAAAAAAACTACTCTTGAAAGATGTAAGGCATGGCTCTCCAACTGGGAGGTACAGCAGTTGTCTCCCATTCAAACTATTCAAATGAACTGCGATTAAAGTTACGATAACCTCGCCTTGGAGGGTCAATACAGAGGGGGGCCAAAGCTCTGGAACATTCTTCAGATTGTGCACTGCTCACTACACACCTATGAAGCTTGTTTGTTTATCTTTATCTACTCCACTTGACCAAACACAGTCCCGGTTGAGTCAGGTCACGACCTTGTACTACTTTTTCTCCTGCGGTAGAGGGCCTTATCTTTTTTATCACGTAAAAAAAAAAGAAATGGACTTATTTCCTCAGGACATATTGTGCCTTTCCCTGTGACTGTCCAGTTGTTCTTCTGATTCTAAATAAATGTGGGCAGCAAAATGACTTAAAAGTACTTCCTCTATTTTTGCCCCCACAAGAGGATCCAGAGCAAGTATTATTGTGCCATCCTTGCCTGGTCCACTGTATACCTTTGACCATTTTCACCTGGAGTAACAGGTGATTCAGCTCTGTTCACACAGTAGCTATGTTCATACACACACGGCCATACACACTTTACTGAAATTAATCCAAATCTTCAAATATGGAATGTGCTTAGTATTAAACATCCCCTTTAAATCCCATGCAACCCCACTCATCCTCAAAAGTTAGACAAAAATCTCAATATGGCCGGTAACTTTGGCAACTGTTTTCAGCCAGAAGTTAGAGGGAAGATTTATTCCACAACAGTCAAAACACACCTGCATAATCCAAACAATGTATTTGTAAATCTTTCCAAGTCATCGTGCCCAGCATTGTTTGACAGCCACTTTAAAATTCATTTTGTGTAAAGTTACTGGTGTTTCCTACAGAGTTCCCCACAGTGCTGACCTTCTCCAATACCTTCCTGTAGTCTCTCATAAACTTTGACCATCATTCACACCAAAACAATGGCTACAAGACCGCAAACACAATTCTGCTCCACTTCCTGTCAGGGCATTATTTCTGTACATATCGCTCGCAACTAAATTTAACTCATGACTAAATAGCTTTGTTAGTCATTGATTTAAGTTATTTTTATAAACTCTTAAACAATGCCATCCACCTACCCACCCACTCCCATTCAACCAGCTTCATAGGACGAACAAGAAGACCCAACACAATAACGAAGCAAAAAGCTTATAGAACATAACAGAACAGAAACACAATTTTTCTGGACCAATACTTTTAAATTATTTATTTTCTTTCCAGGAACAACAACCGATACAAAACCGGGCAGTCTATGTAAGCGCCACCGACCTTATTGGACATGACATTTCATATTTTGCTGCTAGATTGAGTTTCCTGAGACAGGGCTACCTTATGTGTGTGCGCTAGGGCCGGACCCAGAAGGCATACCGGTGAATGCTGCACAAACTCAAACGTACATGATTGTGCCGTCAAAAGTGACAACTCACGGACAAACCACATCGCATATCTCCCAATGCCATTTCCTGCAGAGAGTGATGAAATACGTGTATGCCTGTTTGTGTGTGGGGAGAGACTCCAAAAATGGTTATTAATTCGGATTTCATTCTGAATCACTAGGCCAAGCTTCAAGTTAAACATTAAAGCAGCAAGCAAATCATAACATTGATGCATACGTACATTAATTTCTAAAACATTAGCAAGATATTGTGGGATGTGTCACTTTTTGGCTGCTTCCGTTTAACACTGAACCCTCAAAATTGAAAGTTTAGGTCACATTCTGCACACAGTAACAATGGAATGAAATTATTATATGTTATATAAAAATTAAGAAAATAAATCAGATTCATATTGACCCCAAAATGTTCAAATTCCACATAGTTAGAACCAAATAAAATGGAGAAAAAAAAAAACCACACACATACAAACAGGAAAAAGAGGACTCATTGAAATATCTGACACAGTTAATGATTAATGAAAACATTTCAGACAGGTGACAAACTGTATTCGCATGTTTGGGTATACCCACCACGGTGTCCTGCACTGTGGCCACAGCACTGGTGAAGTCTCTCCGGGTTCCCATTCCAGCCAATCAGGAACCAGATAGGACTCACCAGGCGAGACACAAAACTGACCATGGGGTATCATCCCACATCAACGATTAACTTTTAAAATATGTTGTATGAAATTGTTATGGAAACGATTAAAAAGCAAGAATCATAATGACTCCCTACCACAAAAGAACACGCAGCCTGTGGTTTAATTGCGTTGCTCTGCAAAGCGTTTGCTTCGCTTCTTTTGAAACGACACTTAATCCACCGTTTTCTTCCACGTGAAACGCCATTGCATTGTAATATGGACATAGTGAGGTAGATAGGAGTAGCAAAAAAATGCATAATGCAAATGCACCTAAAAATTTAAAAAGACTTAACAAAAATATTCACAACATATAACCGTTGGAGCAAGCGAATAAGAGAGAAAGTGTTTCATGTTACATTGCAGCTGAATTGTTATACGATATATATTTTTTGCATTTAGTGGACAGACATTTCTGGGACAAGAACAAGGGATACTGTGGGTAAAGTATATGTGAATAGCTACAAATGTTGCTTGGTGGTCTATAAACTGGTAAACGTAATAGGGTTTTCAGTGGGTTTCAGGTGCAATGGACTATGTTCATTTACAGAGACAGTAGGCCATACAGGTGGGCTGTCTGAAACCGGGTCAAATACGTCGTTGTTTTGGATTCAAAACATTTTCTGGGCTCGAGTGATCTTGCGAGCCACTCAAGAGGACCAGGAGGCAGGGTATATACGTCTTGAGAATATTTACTTTATTAGTTAGTTGAAACAGGGACATTATGCACATTAATGACCATTGCTGTAAATGTGCTACTTTTAGCCAGCTGGCTAATTTCAAAGCTTCGAACACATCAGGCAAGCTCAGTAAAGCATATGAAAGCATTTGAATCCAAAACAATTACGCATTTGACCCAGGTCGTGTCTGAAATGGACTCTGGATATGGATATTCAACAAAGCATAATGGACCTTCTCAGAACATCTAAACCGTTTCAAAGTTATTCCTTCAAAACATACACTTCTGCTCAGGAATGGATCTTTGTGTTCCCGTACGGTCAAATATCTCAGAACATTCTAAACGTGCGCACAACAAATTCATTTTCCTTTTCGATCACAAACCGACTATCCTATCCCATTAAGAACTGAGAGAACCTGGCTTTAAATTAGCTGATAAATTAAACCGTTATGTCCACATTCATCATACAAGACTCTTATGTTGCGGAACAAATGAGTATTTCCGCTCTCAAAGAGAATTCCCTTCTCATCGCCTCCACTATATGTTTAAGGAATTAAAGATATAAATTAGTATAATAGTACACATATATTTACTACACCTTCAATATTATTTTTTCAATGCCTCGAGCGCACTTAGTGTATTAAGCAAGATTTGGTTATGCTCATTACTTTTGATCAAAATGACTTTTGAGGGCAAAAAACAACTAGAATAGCATAGCACATCTCCTGGTGCCAGTTTCAACATATTTTGTGCAAAATGGCTTCCTGTGTCATATTTGCCATTAAAAGGAATTTAAAAGGCACTTCTTTAGGAACAGTTAATATGTTTTACTGATTACAGATGATAGTGTGAGATGTGTAAATGAAGTCACATGACACAGGACTTTTCCACAGCCTCTGATTTAGGTGTGAAAACATTTGCTGTAAAATAATCTACTCAAAGTAATTCCCTGATTATAGCTGTTGCATGTTGACCTGTTGCTGTAATTTAATGTCGAGGACCCTGTTACTAACCCTACATTCGTATTTGTGAAGGACTTCAGGACTGGGAGCACAGCCAGCACAGTGGTACACCTACAGTCTACTCAAGCTACTCTCTCATTGCTCATTCCTTCATTTTTTACTAAAGTTTCACACTATCTTCGCAAATTCAATTTTGTTTTGGATCACCTATGCGAAATGCTCTACTAAAACACGTTTTTGTATCATGTCATGGCTTCAAGATCGGTTTATCATATCAATCCCAACATGCTCGTTTAGATTCTTTGCAAGAAAAAAAAGTTTCTCAGCTCCCAGTTTAAAGTGCTTTTCCTCTAGAGCATGGGGGTTTTGGTTTGTTCATCTTCTGCTGTGGTGATGCGGAGGCCTTATTCTGCTATGGTGATGCGGAGGCCGTATTCTGCTGTCCTAGTTCAGCATATCCAGGTGCCTCTTCATGGCCTGAGGGCTGTAGACAAAATGGCTTCCGACAGAGCTCTCATTTCCCTTGTGTTACTAATGAGCTGTATGTGACCGGTTTGAAGAGGCCGGGCTGTTTCAGGTGACCTGGACTTCAGGTTTATAATAAAGTGAAATGGAAACGGCAACATGGACAGACACTAAATGTCGAAAGCTCTGGTTGGTCGGCACTGACCAATAGGCAGCCGTGCATGGATCATGAGAGGTTTTTGGCTCTGTACTGCTAGTGGTCATTCCCCAGAGCAGGCTATCCATTTATAATCACCCAATAACACTGTGATTTACAAGTCACAGGGTAGTACCTATAATCGCAAAAGCCTTTTTTTTTTGGGAAGGCTTGCTGAGAATTCTGATCAACTCGAAACCTACACGAGCCAATCAACATCCGGAGCTGCTCGCTCAGGTTCAAACGAGGTGTGGTTCGAAGAAGAGGCGCCAAGAGCAAGTTCAGCCAATCGCAATTTTCTCCCAAGTTAAAACATGCATGAAATAAACTGACCCAAACCCCCCCACGTCTGAGAAAGGTTTGTTCCTCCCTCGTTAGGTCGTTTACAATCCTTACGTCTCTCCCGAAGAGCCGGAAACTCCTCTCTAACCAGAAGAAGGACAATGATTTGTGCTTTTGACAGGAAATTAGAAAACGGGATGAAAATTAAAAAAAAGAAGAAGATAAGGCAACGAAAGGGGGAATGAACACTGGAGGGCCACGCCCCGGCGGCCTCAGTGTGGCTTGGACGACCCGTTCATGTGGTTCTTCTCCGGAGCAGCAGTGGGGACCGGCGCCTCCGTGCTGTAGAGGCAGTCCAGAAACCCGCACGAGATCTCCGTCACCATGGAGCGGTCGGGGATGGACTGGGCCATGCCGTAGATGGCTCCCTGAGAGAAAGAGAAATGCATTATGGGATCCTCTACACTGCGGTAAACAGCTTACTTTCCTACAATTGAGGATATAAGTTCAGTTCATCGGAGTTGTTAAGCAGGTGAACTTTTCTCTAAATGTAGTGTATTTAAGCCTTTGTGTTCTGATTGGGGTTCTGAAGACCCCAGACAGCTCAATTTTTTTTTCCTAATTTCATGAGAATGGCTTATAAACATGATTTTTACTTGTTTACTCAGATATGTTTCTGTTTGGCCGCAACTAAACAGCATGATTAAATGCAGCATCTTTTCATACGCACTGAATCCTTGATTGCTGTTGAGGGTACAGTTTATTCCATACTACCCCACAGAAATGTGACCATACACACAAGCTCACTCACATGCACATATACGTTTTCAGTTGATATCGCCTTTAGAGACCCCACTACTGTATGTATGAAAATAATACTGACTAAATCCTCAACCAATACGTGAGACCACCTGAGAGGGTGAATACATGAGACCACGGGTGAGAGGGTGAATACATGAGACCACGGGTGAGAGGGTGAATACATGAGACCACGGGTGAGAGGGTGAATACGTGAGACCACGGGTGAGAGGGTGAATACGTGAGACCACCTGAGAGGGTGAATACATGAGACCACGGGTGAGAGGGTGAATACATGAGACCACGGGTGAGAGGGTGAATACATGAGACCACGGGTGAGAGGGTGAATACATGAGACCACGGGTGAGAGGGTGAATACATGAGACGTGATGTCACTCACCATGCCAGTGGTCTTCTCCTGCGGGTTCCTCATGATGACGGCCACCAGGTCGGCGACGTCCCTGACGAACTGCTGGGCCACGTCCGGCTGGGTGTGCAGCAGGGTCACGCAGATGTGTATGCTGCATGGAGACAGAGAGCTGAGTCAAACAGCGCCCCCCTGTGGCCGCCTGGGCTAACTGCGGCTGGGAGCCGCATTCCGCTATCGTGCTAAAGGCACTGAGCTAACGTGCTAAAGGCACTGAGCGAACGTGCATGAATGCCAGGCCTTCATACCGAGCTAACAAAGAAAGGCTATCGATACTCTATCCTCATATCTATCCCAACATTTTATGCTCGAGAACTTACCAGGGCCACAAAAAAAACTAGATTTTTAAGGGTGATGTGACGAATGAATACAATGAATACTGTATGAATACTTAATGCTCCTTAAGTAATAAAAAGTTGATGAAAAAATTAACTAATATCACATTATAAAGGAGCAACGTCAAAACAAAGAGGAAAATTTGCTAAATGTGTCTTTACAAAGCTGAATAAATCGCACCTGGAAGGAAACTGCAGCGTGTTGAGATTCCAGCCTTTGGCGGTGAGGGCATTGGATAACCTGAAGATGTCGAAGACAGTGGAACCCAGGGCCACCACGGACACCTCGGGCTGCCCGAAGACAAACAGCCCGTCTACTTCACGGCACCTGAGCGTGGGCAAGAGGACACACAAACTGAGCCACGCTGGCCAGCAGAGTGGAGAGTGTACCATTCACAGAGGATCCACCAAATCAGTGTTTCAGATTAACTATAAAGCACTGGTCACCGATGTAGGAACAGGTTGGTGTCTTTATACAGAATGGGTGGGCTTTATAAAACACAAGTTATTCCTGCCACAATGGAAGAATACCTTTGTCCTGCATCATAGCTCAAGAGGCTAGATCAAAAATCTAGCCTTTCTATAACTAAGCGCCAACTAGAGAACTTTACAACATGACATGTGCAGGACAATATATTTCACTCAGGACTGTCACCTTTTAAACGGTTAAATTTCAATCCCTGTAGTACTGCCAAGGACGTAAATGTATCTTTTGAGGCACCTCCGTCTAAAGACCAGAACTGATCTATCTACAGTGCCTTTGAGATAGTTCTGTCTAAACACCAGCACTACTGTACCTACAGACCCTAAGAGAAATCTCAGTCTAAAGACAGGCCCTAATGCTCTGAGACAGCTCTAAAGGCCAGCAGTATTGTGGAGGTGGGGGGGGGGGTGTAAAGGCCCTGCTCAGTGCTCCAGACAGGGCGACTCTGGCTACTGCGTACTCAGCCTCGATGAAGCGCGCGGTCTGGACGATCTTCCCGGTGGACTCCACGTAGCCGTCTTCGCCCATGTGCATCATGGTGGCCCAGCAGGCAGCGATGATGCCCCCGGGGCGAGAGCCCGCCACCGAGGGGGAGGCGTAGATGCCCCCCTGCCAGTCCGGGGCCACAAAGTACTGGTAGTGACGGTACATCTGGTCTGAGTAGAGGATCACCGAAGAGCCCTTCGGGGCAAAGCCATACTGAGAGAGGAGAGAGAACCGGAGAACAGTCAGTCAATGTGGAACAGCAGTCGGCCAGGCTTCTAGTCTGACATACCATACCTACTGACTTTGCCTATTCTGTATGTACCATGTGAACTAGATATGATGTTCACAGCTGGAGACAACTGATGCTTATATGACCTGTAATCCTTACTATGACATTTCATATGCATTTATTTCCCTTTTGATAAAAGTGTCTGCTAAATAAATGTAATGAAGTGTAATGAAGTCAGTCAATGTCAACCAGTCAATGTGGAGCGGCAGTAGGTCAATGTCAAAGCCACGACTCCCCCACCTGGAAATAAAGGCTGCAGTGTTTTTTTTTTTTTTTTTTAGCAAACAGCCGAGCTCCTTAATCTCTCCTCCAAAGGGACCCACCTTGTGCGTGTCTGCGGAGATGCTGGTCACACCTTTGACCCGGAAGTCGAAGGGGGCAAGCGGATAGCCGGCCTTGTCCATGAAGACGATGAGGAAGCCTCCCAAGCAGGCGTCCACGTGGAAGGGAAGGTTGTACTTCACAGCCAACTGTGAGCACCACCGCCACCAGGAGAGAGAGGTCAGAGGTCAAGCATTCTCAAAACATGATCCTAAACAGTCAGTTTCTCTGAAACTGAAGAGCTGTCATATAGTAAAATGTTCATTGTTAAATGAACTTACTGTATTCATATGGTCCCTACTGGATATAAACGGTGTTCATTTGAACACTGGGCATTGGACTGTGGCGTTTGGAGCACTGGTAGTTATTATCAAGGAATTACCAGTTAATTTGTATCACAACCAGCAAATTATACAATTCACCACACTTGCTCTTGGTAATGTGCACATGAACTTTGAACTTAAACGTTGTGCTCTCTATTTACATTGTGTCTGCCAGACATGTTCACAAGTCATCAAACGCAAGTCTGAGTCAAGTCTCAAGTCTCTGAGCTAGAGTCCGAGTCAAGTCTCAAGTCTCCAGAATGGTGCAGCCTAAACAACAGTATGGCTTTAGAAATTCATCACGATTCCTATACTAGTTTAAGATATAGAAACCGGAAGTGTAGGTCACATTTTGTATATAAAATCACGTGTGTGACAACTGAAGAAACCGTATTATCAGGGACACACAAAAAACGGGTCATTTAATTTATTTATTCATCAATGAACTGCCATGTCTGAGCCAACATTTTGGCAAAGCCATTCTCAAGATGGCCGAGGAAAGGCTTTGCCAAAACCTCAGGTCTGGGTTCAGTTTCTACAGCTTTTAATGCCAATGTCTATTACAAGCAACCTAAAGTACATACAGTTTATATTTGTATGACACTGGAATAACAATCAATGTACAAACAACTACTACATAATGTTACATGACAGGACATGCAAAATGACTGTCCTGTTTCCATATCGTGCTTAATGTTATATTCAAAAGTTGTTCAAATAGTGCAACCCTTTGCTCATGCAAATGCAGCAGTTTCCGTGATCTATGTTGACAATTAAAATCGAAGGGGCTTTTCAAGCCAACCTGAAGAAGTTTGTCCTAACGTTATTGTACATTCCGCTAGTTTAGCTAACTAATGTAAAGGCCCGGACACACCAAACCGACGGTCGGCCTCAGAGCTCCGACAAAGATCGCCTCGCGTCGATATGCGTCGTTAATGCTGGCTGTGCCGAACACACCGCAACGACGGTCCGCCGACGACCGAGTTGCACGTACGTTCTGCGCCTGCGTGAGAGGTAATAACTCTCCACACCAGCAGGTGGCGGTAGTGTATTTGTCTTTCAAAAAATGGAAACCGGAAGACCGGGGAATGCGTTTGCATTGCGTTGGACCTAGAAGCAGCCATTGTCTCGCTCACAATAAACAGTGTGCAGCAATTTCCTTGTTCTCTCGCTATTTAGTAATACTAATCGAAAATTGTGTCTGGTAGTGATAGTAACTTTGGAATGGCACTGACTTTTTGTCTGTGTCCTCTTGACTTTCTCGTTTGCTTGCTTTGTCGCTTCCGTTTCTCTTCTCATGCACTGATTCGCTAGCTGGACAGCCAATCAGAGAGCTCTCTCTCATCGACGGCTCCGGGGGCTCCGACGCCGATTCAACATGTTGAATCTGCGTCGGAGCCCTCCAAAACACGCCGACGGAGTGTCGGCGTGCGGGACACACCGGAAAGACTCGGCCGACAGGGCGCCACCGACGGCCGACCGTCGGTTTGGTGTGTCCGGGCCTTTAGGCAACCACGTTCCTGTGCTAGTAAACTGACTTCCAGATTAGTTTTTAAAAGTCTGCTGAAAATTGACGTGGTTGTTCCTGCATCTTTAATTTTAATGCGGCAAATTTTGCAAGTTCCAATAATTTTGTTTGACTCAAAGAGCTGAATTATTTAAACCCAAAGGTCACAACATGTGGACCTGTAATGGTAGCTATACTGCAAGAAATACAGTGTAGGATGTTGCTATGGTTGCAACTGAAAAGTGCACGCCGTGGCGTGCAAAACGACCTTGGGTGTCTTAACCAGGGATTATTTTTCATACAAATCATTGAAAACTAACAATTGGTTGTGACATTGTTCACGATGGCATTTGGCAGCCTCTTATTGTTCATGTGTCATTATTGACAAGTCGAGTCGAGTCTGGAGTCCGTGTTTGTGCGACTGAAGCCAGACTCGAGACCTCACCGCTGGCTCAAGTCCTCATCTCTGGTGTCTGACATGTAAGGCTAGACAGACAAGTGTTTGTGTGATATGAGAATTTTGCCGAGTCAGAATGGGCCGTTACCTGAGCCACTTCCTGGATGGGATCGATGACTCCGTGGGGGAACTGAGGGGCGGAGCACACCAACATGGCCGTGTTTCTGGAGATGGCTCTCTTCATGGCCTGCATGCAAAAACCAGAGCGCTAAAAACTACAAACTTCCACAGCTGAACACCCCTCAACCCCCAAACTCAGGGAAAGGACACAACACTAACGCTTCCATTAGCACCCCCTCCCCCCACCCTCTCTCTCCTTTACCCGCACCTCTGGGACAGCCAATCATTGGTTCGGCTCGAAGAATCTGAGCTGATTGGAGGAGACAACATCTCTCACAAGGCAACTAAATCATGTTAAAACATCAAAACTCTGTCAATACGAGATGTAATGGGACTTAATGGACCAACATGGAACAAAGCATAGCAGAAGAGAAGTGGATGTGACGGAACGTAACTCAATAAATGTGAATGGATTTTACAGAATGTATCCGATCGGAACAAAGCAATCAAGTCCATCTGCATTCATCTGAACACATCTAAATTTAAAAGCTCTAGTGAATCTAAAATAGGTATCTGAATTTAAGGGAATCACAACGGAACGTTAAATGAGAAAAGCAGTAATTTCTATCCAATAAGGGTGTCACCGTGTCTAGGATGAGGTCATTCAGTACGACCTGGTTTAAAGTATCTGACGTGATCCCTGGGGACACGTTAACCTCAGGGCAATTTGCAGGGCATTGCTGCTATTCTCGCTAGTTAATGACTTGCGAGTTATTGTTATGACTGTTATTTATTTATTGGAGGCTAGTGGTCTCCTAGAGTGCAGGTAAAGAAGACGCCATGTTGTTCTTTTTAGAAACAAAATATGCCCACAAATCATTTTTAGGTTAGTCATTTTAGTAGTAGTATTAGAATTCGTGTTAGCACTAGTAAATGGGCTCTTAGTATATTGAAAGGTAATATACAGTAGAGTCCAATTTAAAACTTCAGTTGTTGGAAATTTCAGATTTGCAGTTTAAGTGCTGCATTTCTCAAGGGCAGTGTTTTTGTCATCTTTCAAAAAAACAGTCTAAGGACAATTGGGTGGCCCTTTCGGGAGAGCAGTGGTCAGCAAATGGAGAGCTTACGCATGAGAAATCATCAGTTTCTGACGGGTAAGCAGTCATGTGACCAGCAGATGATATGCAGCATTCCTTTAATGGGCCGATAGATCGAAGTGACCCAAGACATACTCAGCAAAATTAGCATGCATATGCGTTTCCCATCCCTGGTGCTCTGGGATTAGCCGCTTCTCTCAGGACCAACAGTCCCACCCCGCCCCCTCCCCTGGAGGGCCCAACAGTCCCGCCCCGCCCCCCTTCCCTGGAGGGCCCAACAGTCCCGCCCCGCCCCCCTTCCCTGGAGGGCCCAACAGTCCCGCCCCGCCCCCCTTCCCTGGAGGGCTGAGAAGTGCTGCTCTTCCACCTTTACCTTTACCTGGGTCAGGTGTGAAGCCAGCCTGGCCAATTAGCAGCACTAACTACCCAGGGGAAAAGAAAACCAGGGCTGGATTTGGATTTGAGGACCAGAGTTGATGATCCCTACCCTACACCAAGTCACTACCAGAGGGACACCATGAAACAAGTCAATGTAAGACTACATAAGAGATTTCTACCCGTTTTACCAGTTGGAATTCCTATGAAGCCTATCCCCCAGGGCCTATACCCAATACTGCGTTGCAGATGTGGGAGTAATATCACTCTCTCTCCCATAATAACCCCCCGGGCCTGTACTGGTAGGCCGCATGCTCCCGTAGTGAGTGTGAGTCAGTACAGCACGTCCTGAACCTAAATACAACTCAAGATCAACCCAGACGGCAGACAGAGAGGAGACTGGGAGGATCCAAAGACTGATAAAACGTCAGAGCGATTGAATTGCGTCTGATGTCAGGAGGATAAATAAATTTACTGCAGAGGGAAGGTGGGCGGAACATCAGGGTGGGAGGTGCTTGACAGGTTTGGATACGGACCTTGACGTCGACTTTCATGGTCTCCTTGTCCAGGGGAATGTGGACGAGCTTCATGCCGAAGTAGTGCGCCGCTTTGTCGAAGGCTGCGTGGACGCTCACGGGCGCTAGGCTAACGGGAGAGAACAGTCACGGCTTTACACTGAAGACTAACAACAACCACACAACATAACACTATTAAACACGACAACTATTAAACAAGACACAACTATTAAACAAGACACAACTATTAAACTGCTACAGTATTGTGCAATCGACATGTAAATAATATAACATTAAAACAAACTGGCAGTAATTATTGAAACATTGCAATTATAAACAGATTTGGACAATTAATACAATAATTACCATAATAAAGGTAATATCCACATAAAACAAAAATTAAGAAGTAATTAGCATTTGCGTTAAACAAGTAAAAATCATGACACCTTCCTATGCTCTAGGTATCTGGCCTGTAGCGTAGTGGTTAAGGTAAATGACTGGGACAAGCAAGGCCCTTAACCCTGCATTGCTCCAGGGGAGGATCGTCTCCTGCTTAGTCTAATCAACTGTACGTCGCTCTGGATAAGAGTGTCTGCCAAATGCCATCAGTGTAATGTAATGTAATCTGTTCGAAATGCTACAATAAACTTGAACATGCATTTCTTTGTTCAGTATTTTTGAAAATGGCTCTGAGAATAAACGACAGAATTGGCATGAATAACATTTTTACAAAACTACTTTTGGTTCACAGTGTGAGGAGCCAAAACCTTGAAACAAAAGCACCCTTAGGGCTACACCACTATGGCCCTGAAGAACTAGAGCTTGGGGTTCTTCTACAAATGTAATGAGCTCTGTGTGTGAGCTCTGTGTGTGAGCTCTGTGTGTGAGCTCTGTGTGCGAGCTCTGTGTGCGAGCTCTGTGTGCGAGCTCTGTGTGTGCGAGCTCTGTGTGTGCGAGCTCTGTGTGTGCGAGCTCTGTGTGTGCGAGCTCTCTGTGTGTGCGAGCTCTCTGTGTGTGCGAGCTCTCTGTGTGTGCGAGCTCTCTGTGTGTGCGAGCTCTCTGTGTGTGCGAGCTCTCTGTGTGTGCGAGCTCTCTGTGTGTGCGAGCTCTCTGTGTGTGCGAGCTCTCTGTGTGTGAGCTCTGTGTGTGAGCTCTGTGTGTGAGCTCTGAGCACAGCCTTAGAGTGGATCCAATCTTATCTCTCTGGCCGGTCCTCCCAGGTGTCCTGGGCTGGAGGAGTGACAACCCCTCGCCCCCTTGTTACAGGAGTCCCCCAGGGCTCAGTCCTCGGACCCCTCCTCTTCTCCATCTACACGAGATCCCTTGGCCCCATTATCTCTGCTCATGGCATCTCCTATCATTGTTATGCCGATGACACCCAACTCTTTCTCTCCTTCCCCCCATCAGACACACAGGTCTCTACCCGTATCTCCGCCTGCCTGAGAGACATCCAGAGCTGGATGGGCAACCACCATCTAAAGCTCAACCCAGATAAGACGGAGGTGATCTTCATCCCTGCTTTAACCTCTCCCTTCTCTGATTTCTCCATCTCACTAGGGGATACCACAGTGACCTCATCCCCTAGTGCAAGAAACCTTGTAGTGGTGATGGACAACAGGCTATCCTTCTCCACGAACATCGCTACGGTGACCCGGGCGTGCAGGTTCTTCCTGTACAACATCCGGAGAATCCGACCCTTTCTCACCACCTACTCCACTCAGCTCCTTGTTCAAGCAATGGTCCTGTCCCGCCTGGACTATTGCAATTCTCTGCTGGCTGGCCTTCCAGCATCTGCCATCAGACCCCTACAACTCATCCAGAATGCTGCAGCCCGTCTGGTATTCAATGTTCCCAGACATTCACATGTCACCCCCCTGCTCAGCAACCTCCACTGGCTGCCTGTTATGGCTCGCATCAAATTTAAAACTTTGGTGCTCGCATACCAGGCAGTTAAAGGATCAGCCCCTGTGTATATTCAATCCCTTATCAAGACCTATACACCAACAAGACCCCTCCGTTCTGCCACTTCGTGCCGTCTGGCACCTCCCTTTCGCCACACCTGCACTTCACGCTCACTACTGCTGTCTGTCCTGGTCCCACGGTGGTGGAATGACCTCCCGGTGAATGTCAGAACGGCAGAGTCTCTGACCTCCTTCAAGCGCAGACTGAAGACCCATCTCTTCAGGCTACACCTTTCCCTCCCCAACTCACAATCACTGTGATTAGCCTTAGACCGTAATGGCACTTATGTATAGATATCGTTACTTGTATAGGTATTGTTGTTTTTATTGGCTGTTGTTGTATTCTAGCTGCCAACAGTGGTATGCTAGTTTGAATGTTGATTGTACTCTTCAAGGGTTCTGAATTTCTGTATGTTTACACTAGGACTCGGAACTGTACTGTCCTCTCAGGTCTACTTTTGCACTTGTTCTTGTGATTGATTTGCACTTTGTTGTACGTCGCTCTGGATAAGAGCGTCTGCTAAATGCCACGTAATGTAATGTAATGTAATGTGTGAGCTCTGTGTGTGTGAGCTCTGTGTGTGAGAGCTGTGTGTGAGCTCTGAGTGTGTGAGCTCTGAGTGTGTGAGCTCTGTGTGTGTGAGCTCTGTGTGAGCTCTGTGTGTGTGAGCTCTGTGTGTGTGAGCTCTGTGTGTGTGAGCTCTGTGTGTGTGAGCTCTGTGTGTGAGCTCTGTGTGTGAGCTCTGTGTGGGAGCTCTGTGTGTGGGAGCTCTGTGTGCAAGCTCTGTGTGTGTGAGCTCTGTGTGTGTGAGTTCTGAGTGTGAGCTCTATGTGAGCTCTGTGTGTGAGCTCTGTGTGTGAGCTCTGTGTGTGAGCTCTGTGTGTGAGCTCTGTGTGTGAGCTCTGAGTGTGTGAGATCTGTGTGTGAGCTCTGAGTGTGTGAGATCTGTGTGTGAGCTCTGAGTGTGTGAGATCTGTGTGTGAGCTCTGTGTGTGTGAGCTCTGTGTGTGTGAGCTCTGTGTGTGAGCTCTGAGTGTGAGCTCTATGTGAGCTCTGTGTGTGAGCTCTATGTGAGCTCTGTGTGTGAGCTCTGTGTGTGAGCTCTATGTGAGCTCTGTGTGAGCTCTATGTGAGCTCTGAGTGTGAGCTCTGTGTGTGAGCTCTGTGTGTGTGAGCTCTGTGTGTGTGAGCTCTGTGTGTGTGAGCTCTGTGTGTGTGAGCTCTGAGTGTGTGAGCTCTGAGTGTGTGCTGTGTGTGTGTGCTGTGTGTGAGGTCTGAGTGTGTGAGATCTGTGTGTGAGCTCTGTGTGTGTGTGCTGTGTGTGAGCTCTGAGTGTGTGAGCTCTGCGTGTGACCTCTGTGTGTGAGCTCTGTGTGTGAGCTCTGTGTGTGAGCTCTGAGTGTGAGCTCTATGTGAGCTCTGAGTGTGAGCTCTGTGTGTGAGCTCTGAGTGTGAGCTCTGTGTGTGAGCTCTGTGTGTGTGAGCTCTGTGTGTGTGAGCTCTGTGTGTGTGAGCTCTGAGTGTGAGCTCTGTGTGTGTGAGCTCTGTGTGTGTGAGCTCTGTGTGTGTGAGCTCTGTGTGTGTGAGCTCTGTGTGTGTGAGCTCTGTGTGTGTGAGCTCTGTGTGTGAGCTCTGTGTGTGAGCTCTGTGTGTGTGAGCTCTGTGTGTGCTGTGTGTGTGTGCTGTGTGTGAGGTCTGAGTGTGTGAGATCTGTGTGTGAGCTCTGTGTGTGTGTGCTGTGTGTGAGCTCTGAGTGTGTGAGATCTGTGTGTGTGTGAGCTCTGTGTGTGAGCTCTGCGTGTGAGCTCTGCGTGTGAGCTCTGCGTGTGAGCTCTGCGTGTGAGCTCTGCGTGTGAGCTCTGCGTGTGAGCTCTGTGTGTGAGCTCTGTGTGTGAGCTCTGTGTATGCATGCTCACATTTCTGGGTGTTTGACGCCCCGCTCGTACGCCATGTCTCTGTAGGCCTTGCACGCCATCAGGATGCTCTCCGTTCCTCCCGACGTTACCTGGGCGGAAAAATTAACATATTCATAGTTGATTCTGTACGTATGCTCAGAAGCCCAAATTATTTCATAGGAGAAGATGCTTATGCCGGATATTTATTATTTATGCAGATATCATGAAGAATCAGGCCTGGTATATGATTTCAGCAAATGTCATGATGCACCAGGCCTGATATCTGTGATTTCCGTAGATATGATGAAGAATCATGCCTGATATCTGTGATTTCTGTAGAAAGGATGAAGAATATCTGCAGATATCACTGTTCAGAGCACTGCTCACTGGAAAACTAAGAGGTGCTGATGTCTGCTACGATGAGGCCAGAAATCTGATCTTCCTCTGAAGTAAAACCCCATCACTTATTATACTTCCATTTGTATGGAACTTTCCCATTATGATTGTCCTGGAATTTTCTCCAAAACAATGATCCCTGTCAATGATATTAATTAAAATATTCCAGCAGCATGACATACAGGTATGTCTGACAGCAGGGCAGTTTCCATAGAAACCCAACCAGCTGTGCATCACAGCAGTGCGCAGCGACCCTGACTGAGACCGTGAGGGAGGGAGGGAGGGAGGGAGAGAGGGAGAGAGGGAGGGAGGGGGAGAGGGAGAGGGAGAGGGAGAGGGAGAGAGAGAGAGACTGAGCGAGGGAGAGACCGTGAGAGAGAGAGAGAGAGAGAGAGAGAGAGACCGTGAGAGACCGTGAGAGAGAGAGAGACCGTGAGAGAGAGTGAGAGAAAGAGAGAGAGAGAGAGAGAGAGAGACCGTGAGAGAGAGTGAGAGAAAGAGAGAGAGAGAGAGAGAGAGAGAGAGAGAGAGAGAGAGAGAGAGAGAGAGAGAGAGAGAGAGAGAGAGAGAGACTGACCGTTCCACACGAGCTGGGTCCCCCGTGGAAGAGGGTGCAGGTCATCCGCACCACCTCAGCCTCCATCTTCCTCACGCCCGGGAAGATGTCGGGGTGCAGTGGGTTGCTCCAGGCAAAGTCTCCATACACCTGAACACAAACACAGCCAGGTGAACATCCAGCCACCACCAAACACGTGCGTACTTTACCCTGTGACATCTCACACATTACAGGCCACACAGTGCTACAGGTGAGACAGCACCGATCAGAAAAGAGAACCGGGAGCCTCCATGAGTCAACTGTGTAATTGTCTGCTTTCAGCAAAAAAACCAGCAGACCCCGCAGCTCTACAGGACCTTGAGCTCTAAAGACACAGCCCAGGCCTGAACCTGCAACGGCCGGCCCTGTGGATCCACGCCTGCCCGTCAGAAGGACCTTTCGCAGGTGAGCTGTCAACAGCCATTCATTACAATACCACATTCATGACAATGCGCTCTGAAATGAACTCTTATGAGGGACCCGGTTCAGACAAACATGTGTGTGTGAGCGAGTGTTCAGACACACCAGTGTGTGTGTGTGTGTGTGTGTGAGTGTTCAGACACACCTGTGTGTGGGTGAGTGTTCAGACACACCTGTGTGTGTGTGTGTGTGTGTGTGTGTGTGAGTGAGTGAGTGTTCAGACATACCTGTGTGTGTGAGTGAGTGTTCAGACACACCAGTGTGTGTGAGAGCGAGTGTTCAGACAGACCTGCGTGTGTGTGTGTGAGTGTTCTGACACACCTGTGTGTGTGTGTGTGTGTGTGTGTGTGTGAGTGTTCTGACACACCTGTGTGTGTGTGTGTGTGTGTGTGTGTGTGAGTGTTCAGACACACCTGTGTGTGTGTGAGGAAGTGTTCAGACACACCTGTGTGTGTGTGTGAGTGTTCAGACACACCTGTGTGGGTGTGTGTGTGTGTGTGTGTGTGTGTTTGAGCAAGTGTTCAGACAGACCTGTGTGTGTGTGTGAGAGACTGAGTGTTCAGACACGGTACCTTCACTAGGAGGTTTGTCAGCTTGGCATCTCCACTGTAGACAGCACCGGACACCTTCCCCTTCTCCCATTGGACCTCACCTAAGAGGAAGAGCTATGCTTGACCCGGCAACAGGCAACAGCACCACAACAATAACAACAACTGTGAGACATTTCTGACCTGAAATGGTCTAGAAGTAAATATTTTCATCATTCTGAGAGAAACATTTTATCCAATTTTCTCAAAAATGTGAGCAGGCACAAGTTGTTCTGGTAATATCAAACAAAGTGCAACATCTACTGTATCAATGCTTCAACAATGAGCTCAAGGTCAAAGTCTGACAGCAGTATGTAGAGAAGGCAGAGAAAAGCTCTCAAAATTGACAGCTGGTCTTTCAGCTAATGTGTGTGCAGGAATGTGTGTCTGCCACTCACCCAGGGCATCGTACTGTTTGATGGCGTCCAGGACCTGTCCCTGGGACAGCCCATGCGCGGGCAGAGATCTGATGTAGGTCATCCCGTCCTTCAGCGTGCAGAGGCTCACCGACATGTCATCCAGCGCCTTGTTGAGCTGAGTCTGGATCTGCAACCATGAGCAGCACCTCAACACAATCAGTGTACGAGCAGCACAATCAGTGTACAATCAGCACAATCAGTATACAAGCAGCACCTCAACACAATCGGTGCACGAGTGGTACCTCAACACAATCAGTGTACGAGCAGCACAATCAGTGTACAATCAGCACAATCAGTATACAAGCAGCACCTCAACACAATCGGTGCACGAGTGGTACCTCAACACAATCAGTGTACGAGCAGCACCTCAATACAATCAGTACACAAGCAGCACCTCAACACAATCAGTGTACGAGCGGCACCTCAACACAATCAGTACACAAGCAGCACCTCAACACAAGCAGTACACAATCAGCACCTCAACACAAACGGTACACAAGCAGCATCTCAACACAATCAGTGTACGAGCAGCACCTCAACACAATCAGTGTACGAGCAGCACCTCAACACAATCAGTGTACGAGCAGCACCTCAACACAATCAGTGTACGAGCGGTACCTCAACACAATCAGTGCACAATCAGCACAATCAGTGTACGAGCTGCACCTCAACACAATCAGTACACAAGCAGCACCTCAACACAAGCAGTACACAATCAGCACCTCAACACAAATGGTACACAAGCAGCACCTCAACACAAGCAGTACACAATCAGCACCTCAACACAAGCAATACACCATCAGCACCTCAACACAAAACAGCACCTCAACACAATCAGTACACAAGCAGCACCTCAACACAAATGGTACACAAAGAGCACCTCAACACAATCAGTACACAAGCAGCACCTCAACACAATCAGTCCACAAGCAGCACCTCAACACAAGCAGTACACAATCAGCACCTCAACACAATCAGTACACAATCAGCACCTCAACACAATCAGTACACAATCAGCACCTCAACACAAGCAGTACACCATCAGCACCTCAACACAAAACAGCACCTCAACACAATCAGTACACAAGCAGCACCTCAACACAAATGGTACACAAAGAGCACCTCAACACAATCAGTACACAAGCAGCACCTCAACACAATCAGTCCACAAGCAGCACCTCAACACAAGCAGTACACAATCAGCACCTCAACACAAATGGTACACAAGCAGCACCTCAACACAAGCAGTACACAATCAGCACCTCAACACAAGCAGTACACCATCAGCACCTCAACACAAGCAGTACACCATCAGCACCTCAACACAAAACAGCACCTCAACACAATCAGTACACAATCAGCACCTCAACACAATCAGTACACAATCAGCACCTCAACACAAGCAGTACACCATCAGCACCTCAACACAAAACAGCACCTCAACACAATCAGTACACAAGCAGCACCTCAACACAAATGGTACACAATCAGCACCTCAACACAAACGGTACACAAGCGGCACCTCAACACAATCAGTACACAAGCAACACCTCAACACAAGCAGTACACAATCAGCACCTCAACACAAGCAGTACACCATCAGCACCTCAACACAAAACAGCACCTCAACACAATCAGTACACAAGCAGCACCTCAACACAAATGGTACACAAAGAGCACCTCAACACAATCAGTACACAAGCAGCACCTCAACACAAGCAATACACAATCAGCACCTCAACACAATCAGTACACAAGCAGCAGGTAAATGGTAAATGGTTTATTTATATAGCGCCTTTATCTAAAGCTGCACAATTGATGCTTCTCATTCACTCATTCATTTTCAGTTTAAAACCACATGTGATGGAGTGCATTTTATTATCCATCTTGTACTCCAGTGGAATTATCAAGGAGCGGGTCAAGGTCGATTCACCTACAGATCAATTAGCCAATCATGGCTCAGTTGCTTTCTTCCTATCAGGGACAGAGTGGGTCTCGGTCTAAATGGTAAATTAGAAATGGAATGCATTTATATAGCTTTTTTATGCCCCCCAGTCACCCATTCACACACACACACACACACACACACACACACACACACACACACACACACAGAGCGATTGGCTGCCATGCAAGGCAGCAACCAGCTCTCAGGAGCACTTGGGGGTTTGGGGTCTTGCTCAGGGACACTTCGACACACCCAGGGCAGGATCAAACTGGCAACCCTCCGACATCCATCTATACCAGTCTGGAGCCAATCATCATTGTTCCTTTATTTAATTTGAAATAAATCCAATATATTTTTTGTCCACAGTTTGATGATATCAGCAATCACCAAAACAAAGCAGAGCCTGAACTGGTTTCTAAGTTTAGTACATTCCATTTAAACACAGTACTTCATTTGTCTCTATTGTGCTTGGCTGCTGTATCATTCATGCCTGTTAACAGTCATTCTCTGCTTTTAGAAACAAACTAAGATCTGTTAAGAGATTTGAGAGCCGGGTGGGGGGGTGAGAGAGAGAGACAGGGACAAAGGGACAGAGAGAGAGAGAGAGACAGGGACACAGAGACACAGGGACACAGAGAACATGAGGCAGGGAGATAGAGAGATAGAGACACAGAGACACACAGAGACACACAGACAGGCAGAGAGATAGAGACCATGAGAGAGAGACAGAGAGACAGCGAGACAGCGAGACAGCGAGACAGCGAGACAGCGAGATTTGAGTTAAGCCACCTTTATTGTGACACTAACAAATTGAAGCTTAACATCACAGGCTATTAAAAGCCAACAGAAAACGAAAAAAGGAAACTTACAAAACACACAAAATGCAAAAAAAAAAAGAAAAAGAAAAGGAAAAAGGTTCACTGAGCAAGACACAACAAGACAGAGAGAGACAGAGAGAGAGACAGAGAGAGAGAGAGAGAGAGAGAGAGAGAGAGAGAGAGAGAGAGAGACAGACAGAGAAAGAGAGAGAGAGAGAGAGAGAGAGAGAGAGAGAGAGAGAGAGAGAGAGAGAGAGAAATATGTGTGTGTGTGAGGTGAAGGGTACTCTGAGACAATGACCCACAGTAACCCCTGGCTGTCTCAAGAGCCAGACACAGGCAGTGAGCTCCAGTCATCCCCATCCTGGAGTGACTCACTGAAGCCCAGGGAGAAAGCACAAAGAGCCACTACTCACTGAAGCACCAACGAAAGGGATCTTCCTGATCAACCGAAAGCACTGCTTCTTTATCCTCAACGTCAGGCCTGGAGAGAAGAGACGAAGCAGAAATCAAGACAAATCTCACTCACAGGGAGCCTCGTACCTCAGAGATATTATGTGTACTCTCTAGGGTTTATGAAATATTATTTCAGTGTTAATGTATCTTTTTGTTAGGCCCAGATGGTCACATGCAAGATGAAGGATATTTTAGACAAATTTTTGATGACCAGTCAGCTACAATGGCTGCAGGGAAATTCAGGGTTTTGTGACTAAAGGTAATAAAATGAAACTCCGAAACAGTGTCGTTGTGCTGCAGAGGTCAGGCGCGTGTATATAATCCTTTTTCAAAAGCTTTTCATTTACGTCCAGTGCGTTTCCTTTCTTTAGACCACAAACCCCCAAACGCCGGCCATAGTAATGGTCCCTGGTTGTAACAAAGTTCTTTAAATGCCTAAATCCTACATACCTACCGCACCCGTCAATCAAAAACAAAACATACATTAAGACTGAAATACCAGGAAGTAGCCCAGAAGGTGAACTATTGCTTTTATTTCAGTTTTTATACAAAACATCCATCACCCAATCCCTACTCACGCATATTGCATATTTACTTGCCCGTATTTGATTGTTTTCATGAAATTTGGGCTATTTCCAATTAATTTCAGACAAAAGACTATTTAAAAACAGCTAATTTGTGAGTTTGTCAGGACCGGGACTTTTTTAAGCCTTCTCTACAGAAAGGGGTGGAGGGGTGGAGGGTAGAGTGCGAGTGAGGTAGTGCCTGGATGAGTCTGCCTCGAGGGAACCTTTAGGTGAGGTAAATCGGGCGCAACTTCCAGTTACCGCGAAAAAAAAAAAAGGAACTATTCAGTAACTGATCATCCAAGGAAACGATGATCGATGATTCGACACTGCCAAACCAACTTTTAAAAAATGATTATCTACGGTTATATTTACAAAGAAACTGGCTCCACAACTCTAAAATCAGACCACGCCATCTTCCATTTGCTGTTCCATTTCCCAAAGCTAAATGAAGGCATCTCAGGCACCATCTCACTCACTGTCTGTAGATTCTATCACTAGGTCAGGTTGTGCAGTATCTTACAGCCTGTGCTCCAAGTCACTGACTCACACAGTGAATCACCACCATTAATTAAATTATACAAAAACTGAACATTCAAACAGCATACTGCTACGGGCGAGGAATACTGTAGTTGCGGGTGTTAGACAGTGATCTTCTATGGGTTTCTGGAAACCTTCACAGAAATCATTTTTTATCTCTGCAACAACTACTCCACTTATTAATACTACACACAGGTGTGTCTTATTAATGCCTTCAAATCTGTCACTGAACCATTTTGAACTTTAGGTGCAATTTTCAAAATCAAACTGCGTATTTTGAGGACAAAAATAAATACAGGCCCAAATACAGGTGAACTGCACAGTACCTGCCCCCATCTGGTACCACTGTGTTCAGTGCCTGTTAGACCCCTCCAGACCCCGCTGTGCACTTACTCTCCCGCTGAAAGAGCTGTCCTTTGATCCACACGGCCAGCAGAGTGGAGCTGAGCGTGCCTGCGATGATCTGCCAGGCCTCCAGATCCTGGCAGCTGGAGTTCACCAGCTGTCGAACGCGCTCCAGGTACATCTGCAGCATCTCCCCGTACACCCCCAGGGCCTGCTGTGGAAGAGGAAGAACACCGGTCAGGAGAGGACTGAAAACCACATATGAGCTACAGACCTCTGACACAAAGAGACTAACATCAAAGCTGCCGCACGTCGCGTTGGCCAATGAGCAGACTCAGTTTCCTGTTTCACCGCAAAAAAAAAGTACCTCATGTGCTACACTTTTACCCACTCCAGACAGCTGATCCTCTGTGAGCCTGCATGACATCAGCTTTCCATTTTAACCAGATGTTCCAACAGTCTACGCAGAAATGAAACCCAGTCTGGGGGTTTATTAAGGACACTGCTAAGTTATAATTAAGAAATTGTCCCAAAACTGAGCCTTGGGGAACACCAGTGATGAGGCGACTGGTGTCAGACCATGACATTTTCAGAGTAACATCCTGTCTGTAAGATGAGACATAAATAACTCAACAGCTGTGCTTCAGAAATCAGACAAAGATTTAGTTCATACTACAAACCACATTCAGGTGAAAGAGAATTAGGCTTTCTGGCAAGTTACATCAACAGTTCTTCAGGCATGCTGTGTCATTCAGTGGAGTCACAAAGTTCAGTTCCCTATCTACAACCCAGTCTGTCAAGTTCAATCAATGAATTCTCCAGCAAAAAACAGCAGGTGAGGAATTTCATAGCAAACTTAATGGCAAAACAAAGACCTACTGTACACATGTTAAAAACAATGGGCAATATTGACTCATTGGAAATGATATTACAAATTCTAATGCACTATTGTTCCATTTACCACAAAAAGGGAGAACTACAGGCAAAAACACGTTTTTTTTTATGTCCACAAAGACCTGCTGCCAACACGTCTTCAAATTTCAGTTCTGCAAATTGCCAAACTATCTCTACAGTAGGCAGCTGTGTCTAATGTCATCTGATCCTGGGTGTTTTCACAGATTGATAGAGGATAGCAGATTCTAGAGGACGATATCCTCGCTGCCTCATTTCTGCTGACTTTGTACCCACAAGATAGCCACTACACGAGACTGCTTCTATAATATCTGTGCCATTTCCAGACAAAGCTCCAGTTACACAATCCACATTTTCCCCAGGTATTTATTTCAGATTTATTGGGCAGGGACAGTACACATTAATCAACATTTTAGTTCACGCTTCAATGTAAATGTGTCAGAGTTGACTACAAATGTCAGAGCCAATTGGCATCTGTAATGTTTGGATGGAAACCTATGGAAACCTTAAATCGTCCCATTGGAAACACACATACAGTACATAGGAAGGCACAGGAATGTCAGCCACACATAGGCTAACTTACAAAAAACCTTCCCTGAGATGTATCCATTATCTATGTTTTTAGGTACTGATGTAGGGGTGACCTTCACACTTGCGGTTGGAGATGGACCGAGCATAACCTCCTGGTATTTAAATGTATCAGATGCCGCTGACAGGTTTGCGACAGGGGATTCCATGGAATGCAAGCAATGAGGTTGACTTCACCTCAAGAGAGAGCAGAGCGTTTTAGGCACAGGAGCCAAAGCTAAAGCTAAACCCCTGCTGCTACCAAAACAAGAGCCTCGCGGCGCAACCTCAACCGAATCCCAACCTCACCCTCTCCACTCATCATCTTCATTCAGATGGATCATCTCCAGCCAATGGGAGTCCACAACCATTACATACGCAAATATACCGTGACCTGATTGGCTATGTCTTTGGCCTGTTGGGAGAAAATTGGCCTTGAGTTATCTGGCTTTCCATACCACTTCCAAACCTAAAGGAGCACTATAGAATTTTTTTTTAATCCTTTCTCAGCTTAAAATAACATGAGGCATTTCTGTTATGTTATGAGTAGGTACTTTAACTGAAACGGGTCATTAAAGTCTCCCAAGAGAAAAAGAAAACTTATTCTGTACAGTGCAGGATGCGTTTGCAGTGGCATCAGGCATCAGGCCGGTCTTTCGCTTTTAACAGGGAATCTGGAATTAAGCAGGAGGGAACCCTACATTTCATGGAATACGCTCCATGAACACAATGCATGTTTCAAGCCAGAATAGATATCTTACCGAAAAAAAGCACCTAAAATGTAAAAAAGAAATTGGGGCAGCATGTAGCCTAATAGGCTAGTGGCCTAGTGGTCCCCCTTCTCCCTAAAAATGAGAAGGGGGCGTGAAATGAGGCACACTGCTGTGTGAAAGGGACATTGATTGGAGGGAAAATTGGCATTTGTTCAACATACTCTTTTTCCAGGAAGTGGATGAATAAAATAAAAAAAACTACATGAGTATTAACATCTTATACATTTTTTTGGAATATATATTTTAAGATGTGTTCATATAGTTATGAAGAAAAGACTAAAAACGTTTTTTTGATTTCAGCTCGTCTTTAAGTCCTTAGTCAGCGTTTCGTGTCAAGCCACGGTAACAATTTATTCATTTCATAAGAGAAGCTGTAAAATATTATCCCTACCATCTCACACCATGCTTTTACAACCAGTACATACACACTGATAACAAGGACGAACTGATGTTTGGAGCTTCTGCAATAACCCAAAATATGCTAAAGGTCAATGTGTCTGCACCTTAAATAACATGCCAGTTTTTAATGAATGAGAAAAGGTCAATAGTGTTGTAACGTGAGATAAACGACTGTACTAAACATTTTAAATCAAACCATTGGCTACTTTCACAAGAACTCTTGACCAAGGAGGGACACCGTGCTCAGAGGTTACTCCAGGCCACCTCTTACGACAGTCTCTGGCAGCACAAACGGAGATTATTAACACTAACAACGCATTTAATGTTCCTGTGGTTTATATCAGCGAGGGAGGAGAACCAGCTAAACTCTTTCCACCAGTTCTACTGGCACTGTCGGCCTCCAAAGCAGGTGTGGCAAGCTGTGAATGAGTGCCTTGGGGTTGCCAGAGTGGGGAAAATCCCCCATAACTAAAGGACAAGATCAGCAGCAAACTGCCAAAAACCAGGTTGAAAGAGACCACCCCCCTGCTGTCTTATGGTGGGAACAACAGGGTCATTTTCATGGCCTCAATTTGTGGCCCACTTTGTGCTCTATTGAATCCTGTCGGGACAGGATCCAGGAACTTGTGTTGGGCTGTCTGCAGCCCCAGAATTATTTATGCAGACTAGAAAACTCGGCCCATATATATAGATATATAGATAAAAACACATGCGTGGTGTCCATGATGGCGACCCCCCTGTCCACAGTCACTGAATACTCCCCAGCTTTGATTAAATCTTAATTCCGGGACCTCTGAGATGTTTGAGTGACCTCCCTCATATGGGTACTTCCTGTTCTGACACCTCCTGGTTTGGCCCTCATGGTTAGGCCTCTGGGACAGGTTTGGTAGGGTCAGCCAGGAGGACGGGGGTTAGGGGCCCTGCCTCCTGAAACACATCCCACCCAGAAACGTCCTCTTCCCGGACACTTCACAGCTCCGAGGGGGGAGGACAGGACAGGACAGTCCCCATGCCCTGCTATCTACAGGCCACACCAGGGTCTGTCGAGTCTGCTCGGCACGCTGAGGATCATGGGAAATCCCTGCTATCTACAGGCCACATCAGCGTCTGGTGAGTCTGCTCAGCACACTGAGGATCATGGGAAATCTCCCTCGAGTTTCCCTGCCATAAACTCGCAAGATTAAATGATGTTATCTCACCGTGGGGCAAAGGGAAAGGAGGATTCAAACGTGTCGTAACACACACTTCTGTACCAAATCAGCTCCTTGTCCTCGGCATAAACCTGGCTGGTCGGTTGCTGAAGACGGAGGGGGAACGTGAGGATCTAAACAAAACTCAAACCCTGACCAGCATAACTCAAACACTGACCAGCATAACTCCCTCCCTCTTTTAATTCCAGTTCCATATTCAAATAATTATAATAATGAAAAGAAAACACAATATTTTGGCTTAATGAAATCACAAAAACGCAAACGAGAGAAAAAGAAAACAAAAAGCAGAATTAGAGCAGAAGGCAGATTGTGTTTTGGACCCAGCGGACAGACCACCCCCTGGAAAGCAAAGCAAGGAGTGGGAAAACAAACAAAAAATATGGCAAAGCTTACAGGACCTAGTTAAAATCCGAGTTACAGGCTCCTGATTGCAGGTTTCCAATGGAGGAGGCGGAGAGGGAGACCTTTGAGTTTGGGGGCGAGGCTGGGAATCTTATTTTCCTCACACAACAATGGCCGTGCAGATGCTGTATGAGTCGTGTATCACACGGGGGCCGGCATTGTCCCTGGGGGAGCCGGTTCTCATGGAAATCTGCCGGGGGGGGGGGGGGGGGGGTCTGGGCTAGCGGGAGAAGCTGCCGGAACAATAGCGGCACAAACGGGGAGCACGGGGGGGGGGAGGGGGGGGGGTGTCTCGCTCACAGGTGCACAACGAGCTCTCCACCTTTTCAGATTGTTTTTTTTTTTCTCACAAGACTCCATTGTGTTTCCAAACAGCGTCTGACCACAGGGCTCCAGCCTGGAGCACCCGGCCCACGCACTGTTTTCATGCAAGAACGTGCCGCGAGCAAGATTAAAGAAGTAAAAATGAGTCTATATAAGCCTGCTTTAATGACCTGAACGGGTTCCACCTCCATATTAGACCCATATGAGGACAGAGTTGCAATGTAGCCTTTTGCTCAATAACCCACAGAGGGAATATAATCCAGTAAATGTTATTTAGAAAGAAGCTACTCCATTACAAAAACAACTTGACTTTGTGTCTATGTAAAGCACACTTATTTGAAATATTATATCCATCCATCCATCCATTATCTGAACCCGCTTATCCTGAACAGGGTCGCAGGGGGGCTGGAGCCTATCCCAGCATACATTGGGTGAAAGGCAGGAATACACTCTGGACAGGTCGCCAGTCCATCACAGGGCACACACACCATTCACTCACACACTCATACACTCATACCTACGGGCAATTTATACTCTCCAATCAGCCTAACCTGCATATCTTTGGACTGTGGGAGGAAACCGGAGTACCCGGAGGAAACCCACGCAGACCTGGGGAGAACATGCAAACTCCGCACAGAGAGGCCCCGGCCGACGGGGATTCAAACCCAGGACATCCTTGCTGTGAGGCGGCAGTGCTACCCACTGCACCATCCGTGCCGCCTGGAATATTATACGCACATTCAAAATACATTTTAAAACTCATGTACCACCGCACTCCAGCAAATATATACATTTGCAGATGCAAGGCACATAAGTCATAGAAGGGCTAGCCATCCACATAAATACAGCACATTTGCTTACGTTCTGAGGAGAAAACATACAGAAAACTAAATTAATAACTGAAAATGACCATGGAAAAATACAGCATGTTTCACTGAAATATTAACATGACATGATAGGTTAGTGCTAATACTCTAGGCATACGAATATTTCCTATCCGCATGGTCAAAGTGGAAGTAGGCCTATTGACCCATTATAAGCCTAACTTTATAGGTTTAGGGTTAGGCTTATAATGGGTCCATTTATTTAGATAAATGTGTCAGCTAAATGTGTCAGCTAAATAACATTACATGTTATATATAAGGTCTAGCCTATGCAAAGTAACAAAGAGCTAACAGATACAATCATCTGCCTCATCTCCACCTAAATATATCCAAATAACAAGAAAGAGGAAGGACTTAATTTCCTTGTAAAGCCTCTACATAGTCTTTTATGCCTGAGAGAAAAAAGTAATGTGTTTTCAGACTAGAATCTGATTGCGGTCCAGTCCCAAAGCACTGACCCAGGGTCTGAACACAGCCCTGCAGAACAAAAGCACTGAGGTAAGTCTCACCCTTGGCTTTTACACTTGGATGCACAATTAATCACGAAACAATACAAACTCTCATTGTTCTGTCACCGAACTTACAGCTTTTCGACACAATCACACTGACCCAGCCCTTTCAATAGGCAGTATCCAGTTCAGGGTCATTTGAAAATCCTCAATTAAAAACCATACATATACTTGAGCAAAAACAGATCCTTCTTCAAGAGTCCCGTGGTTTTTTGTGCTTACTTGCTTGTTCTTAATTAAGCATCTGTCACTATTCAGCACTTAAAGCACTGTAACAACTAAAACAGCGTTGCACGCCTCTGCGTGTGCTCCAGTCTGCCAATGCAGCGTTTCCTGTGTATTACCACTAAGGAAGTCATGAGGACTGACAGATTGAAGCAATGCATCATCTTATACGTCATGCAGTAAGGATCTTCCCCTTTTACCTAAAAGATAGTGGCCTTTCGTCACGTGTCATCAGCAGATAGGTAACAGGTGTTTCTGCATACATTTTACAGATAACCCCCGCGCCTATAAATCCCTATCCTCAAATTAACAACATCGTGTTTGGAAAGCATTGCTTAAACGCAAACAACGAATGCCGGTAGCTGCTAACAGTTGTACTAAATTAACTTGTGTATGTTAGATGATCACAAAGACTATATTAGACCGTGAGGCAAAACTTTCTCGACAAAAAAAAAAAATCCAGAAATCAGAGGAGCCAGAGGCGCTTAGTCCGTATATTAATCTTCCGAAGCTTTTATCAAGTGCACAACACAAGATAATGTACGTGCACTCAACTGATATAGACATTCCCGGGCCAGTATGCATTAACAAAGCACTAATGTACGTTAACTGTGCTATACTTAATCTTAGGCTGCGAATAATACCCTATAAATGGTAATTATAATAATAATAATTATTATTATTATTATTATTATTATTATTACTATTATTATTATATATAAATTTCCGCCCGTGCAAATTGCTTATTTTTCATTGTTTGCATTTTGGTGGCGAGACATTGCAAGCTTTTGTGCAAGTAAATGTCTTGTTCCATGAACACCAAAGTTGTACGTTGCTGAAAATACCAAAGTTAAGACATTGTATCAATTTATCATTCCGTCTGAACAGATGTGATTTTACGCAGGGCATCTTAAATAAAATCACTCAATCAGCTGCGTGTAATGTTCTTTACCATAATTTAGGATCTAGTCGGACTATCGATCAAGTGAACTGCTCAAACCGTTTGAGTAACTGCATAGTTGACCTGGCAACAACATAACATCCACAGCATTACGAAACGGCGCATTTTCACCCCGTTCGGGGAGTCTTTGTCCGTAGAGTCGGCTAGCAAACAGCTAACGAACCATGAGCTTTCGAAAAAAGGAAAATGTAGTACAGTTAACATCAACTTCACTTACCAAATAGTCCATGTTGTTTGCTGCGGGAAAAGCCGATTTAAACGCCTCTCGTCGCCCTTTTCTGTTGATATACTCAGCAAATTCGCCGCTTGAAATCTCTGCCTGATTTGCTCTGTCACTGGCAGCTTACGGTTCTATTCTACTGACTCGACCTTACTCCAGGAAGTAGGCTTACAACTGGAAGATCAACCTTCTTGTTTCTGTTCGTCACATGGAGGCCGAAAAGGTTTATCACGTGACACAATGGCTGTCACATTGCGAAAATAAGCAGTCAGCCATGTTGCGTGGGGGCGCAGGCAAGCTGCAAGGCAAATAAATCAGTAATAAAGCAAGGACCTCTCAATGTAAACGAAATTACGTGTATAGAATTCTGCGTAAAGTTTTGAATAATTTTAAATAAAATAACTTAATTGTCTTTAGATATATTATATTCATACGCACATTTATCCTCACCCTAGATACATGCAGTAATAGGCCACAATATTGTGCTTGGTATAAACAATAACGTCTTAAAACATCTGAGACATTTTAAAAGTGACTTGTAAGTAAAAGAAAAGTATTTGTAACATAATTTTCCATAAGTTTGAAATAACTCATTTGTATTGGAATTTATTTTTATATCTTTCTGTGATGAACGTGCTTCAATGAGAAAATTTAGAATTAAGGTTGAAATAACCCGTGGTTTAGGGAACAGTTAACAGAACGTATTCAAAGGTAATTCCGCATGGGTTATAGGGGGAACATTTAAATAATGTTGTTGGATGAACATTTTTTAATCTGACAATTTTTAATCACCTGAGTATTATATTAAGTGAAAACTTTAGAATGTGCTGGAACATAATCAATGGGTAGTTTTTCCTCCCAGATTTGGCCAGATAACCATTCTCAATTGATTACTGTTCCAACTGATAATTCTAAATGTAACTTTGCACCTATACAGGCGCAAAGTGATTGAATGACTTCAAGCACAGTTCCACAACTCCAATACTTGAGACAAGATACCTGAAAATGTATCATTTTCTGGGCAAATATTTCTGAGATTTCTTTCCACTTTGCACTCAAATGTTATATTTTTGCCTTTATACTAATGTTTAAAATGCTGCTATGCTCTGTGCAAACTGTATTGCTGCTTATCTTGTAAAGATTCTCTTAACGAAAGAGATATTAATCGGATTGAGACCAACCTACTTAAATGAAGGTTGAACTGAAACAATATGTAATTGCAATGCCCAACAAGGAGATAGACATCTATATACATGTATTTACCATGTTTCTCCATCAGAGGGAGCCAGGGCTTTTGTTTGGTTTTGTATTCGTATTGTCAATTTCACACAAAGCTATAATTATGTCAATCAAACCCTTGCTGATACAACTGAGTATGATCAGTCACTAAACTATGTTTGTGTGGGTCTAAAATCTACCCGTTCATTGGAAAAAACCTGACATCCAAGACTAAATAGATATTGAGCATTGTACATAAAACCCATTGCCCTTAATAATCTAGGACTCCATAACTCCATAAAAATGCACTCAGTTTTAGATAGAGTGCATTTTATTATCTATCTTGTACTCAAGTTAAATTATCAAGGAGTGGGTCAAGGTCGATTAACTTACAGATCAATTAATCAATTATGGCTCAGTTTCTTTCTTCCTATCAGGGACAGAGTGGGTCTCAGTCTAAATGATAAATTATAAATGGAATGCATTTATATAGTGTTTTTATGCCCCTCATTCAATCATTCACACACACACTCATACACTCGTACACTAACATAGGCTGCAATGCAAGGGACCAATCAGCCTGTCCGGAGAAACTGGGGGTTAGGTGTCTCGCTCAGGGACACTTCGACACACCCATGGTGGGGGATCGCAACCTACCTCCTGAGCTAATGTCTCCTCCCAGAATGACTGCCAGAATTCCCTTAGTTAGCATTGCACAGGCCCCTCTCTGCCATAGTACTGTGTGGTGTAGAAACGTCTCTCTGCCATAGTACTGTGTGGTGTGGAAAACAGTACTGCCTGGCAGAGGTATGGAGAAGTGAATGCCCCTCCACAGCAGTGTTACTTACACTGGTAGAAGTGGAAGAATGACAAGTTAACTGGTGACTTCAAATGAGCACTGCCCCATCACACTATTATTGACTGGCATATTAAACTATTATTCTTATTCTTCCTCTTCATCTTCTTCTTTTTCAAATCTCAGTTCTAATATTATGATGCAAAATTGCACAAATTATTTCATCAAACTATAGTACTAATGTAGTGCTAGCTGATATTGCATATCTTTATTGTTTATACTTAATCCATAGCCGTGTGGCTAAGGTGCTTGACTGCAGCCTGGAGGGTTGGTGGCTCCAGCACGAGTGCAGAGCAGTGAAGCCCTTGAGCGAGGCCCTCAACCCTGCATTGCTCTGGGGGGATTGGCCCCTGCTTAGTCTAATCAACTGTAAGTCCCTTTGGATAAAGGTGTGAAATAAAAGTATCAGATAAATAACTGGAAGACAGCAGAACCAGCAGTGGGGACTGGGGACTGGGGACTGGGGACTGGGGACTGGGGACTGGGGACTCTCCAAGGTGCTACAGCTCAGGTGAAGCGGACGCTGTCCATGGTACTACATCACAAGCAGGCTCTGCTGGAAGACTTTACCTGAGGCTGGGGTGCACAACTCCAGTCCTGGGGGGCCATTCTGTGTGCTTGCTAACTTAATGAACTTAGTTTTACAGCTGCTCATCCTCAGGATGCACTTGCAGTCTGCGGCTGCAGCTGGCAAATATCAGATGGAGGTGTAATTGAGCAGATTTAATAATTAAGAGCAGAAGTTAAGAACAGATAATTAAGAGCAGAAGTTTGGTGAAAGATCCTGAAACAGATCAGCCCTCGTTGTGCACCCCTGGCCCGAGGCCAGGTGGGGAAACTCTGAGCTGTGCCACTGCTTTGAGAAAACTCTGGGAGGTATAGTAGGTGACCCACTGGAAGCTGTATTAAGTGACCGAAAAGCCCCCCTCACCATTGGAGACGAGGGACTGTGGTTACTCTGTGAGTTTTCAGACCCGGGTAAAATACATACAGTAATTGTTTTGGATTCAAATACGTTTCTATGCTTTATTGAGCTTGTCTGGTGGACTGGATCCTATGTCTGAGTTGGATTGCACCAGGCAAGATCAATCACACACACACAAAAGTTTTTGAATCCAAAACTATTATATATTTGACCTAGGACTGTGTTAATTTCCCCTGATGGTGGGTGTGGTGTCGTTTTGAAGGGATGTTCCATTTTCTGGGCTATATTTTAGTGCAGCCAGCTCTGGAGACACATATACGGGCCCCCAGAATAAGAGTCCGTTTGGCACCTGGGCCCAGGCCCCCTATACGGCCCCCTATACGGCCCCCTATACGGGCCCCTCCTCAGCCAGGTCTCTGCTGTCTTCCCCTCCAAATGAAGCAAAGGATGAAAGCAGGGCAAATTGTCCACTCCTTTACAAAAAAGTTTTTTTATATACGTATAGTGCCAGTATTTACTCCTTGAACACAGGCTGTGTGCATCAGATTAAATACTTCCAACCTGAAGATCTTATTAAATGTTGAATTATAATAATTTCCTGAATGATAGGAATGATAGGGTAATATACACACATATAATCTCTGGAGTCATAACTTAACTTTCTTACTTAGCATTCTTAAAACTAAGATTGAGTTTGATAAAACATGTTGAGTAAATGTTAATTAAAGAAAACATTTAATTTAGGGGCGGCACGGATGGTGCAGTGGGTAGCACTGCTGCCTCACAGCAAGGAGGTCTTGGGTTCGAATCCCTGTAAGCCGGGACCTCTCTGTGCGGAGTTTGCATGTTCTCCCCGTGTCTGCGTGGGTTTCCTCCGGGTACTCCGGTTTCCTCCCACAGTCCAAAGACATGCAGGTTAGGGTGATTGGAGAGTCAAAATTGCCCATAGGTATGAATGTGTGAGTGAATGGTGTGTGTGCCCTGCGATGGACTGGCGACCTGTCCAGGGTGTATTCCTGCCTTTCGCCCAATGTATGCTGGGATAG
>NC_083777.1:2810000-2972500 GCF_963514075.1 Conger conger
TGTGTGTGTGTGTCTGTTTGTGTGTGTATGTGTGTGTGTGCATGTGTGTGTGTGTGTGTGCATGTGTCTGCATGCATATGTGTGTGTATGTGTGCATGTGTGTGCATGCATATGTGTGTATGCATGTGTGTGTCTGTGTGTGTGTGTGCTTTCCTATGTGTGTGTGTGCATGCATATGTGTGTGTATGTGTGCATGTGTTTGCATGCATATGTGTGTATGCATGTGTGTGTCTGTGTGTGTGTGTGCATGCCTGTGTGTGTGTGTGCATGCATATGTGTGTGTGTGCGTGTGTGTATGCATATGTGTGTGTATGTGTGTGTATGCATATGTGTGAGTGTGTGTGTATGCATATGTGGGTGTGTGTCCGTGTGTGTGTGTGTGTTTCTGTTTGTGTGTGCACGTGTGTGTGCGTGCGTGTGTGTGTGCATGCACGTGTGTGTGTGTGTCTGCATGCATATGTGTCTGCATCCATATGTGTGTGTATGTGTGTGTGTGCATGCATGTGTGTGTATAGATATGTGTGTGTGCATGCATATGTGTGTGTGTGTGTGTGCATGTGTGTGTGTGCATGCATGTTTGTGTGTGTGTATAGATATGTGTGTGTGCATGCATATGTGTGTGTGTGCATGTGTGTGTGTATGTGTGCATGTGTGTGCATGCATATGTGTGTATGCATGTGTGTGTGGGTGCGTTTGTGTGTGTGCATGTGCCCACATGTTTGTGTGTGTGTTCGTGTGCATGTGCATGCATGTGTGTACATGAATGTTTGCCTGCATTTTAGCATTTTCTGCCTGCTAATTTAGATTTGGAGGGGTCGAGATCAAAGGACATCAGGGCCAGTGGTTCCATCTAGGTGGTTTGGTTGCACTTCAACAGTGATCTAATTTTCTGTGTAGTATAGCAGCAAACATTTTTTATTCGTTTTAATCTTGGCCCTCACTTATTGAAATTTGCCTAGCAGAAAATACTTGCACGTGAAAATTATTATTGCATTACTTTTAAAATTTACGAAGCGGACTATTCATACTAAATAAGTACTGTTCTTCTAGTGGCTGCAAAAGATGCTGTACTGTATGTTCAACATGTATGCCAGCTTATACCGTGGATAAATGCTTAAACACGATTGGTCACAACATATGTATTTGCTTCATTGTATGGTCAGGAAATTTGAAATAAACATTACTTATTACTGAGCTATCGCCTGCAGCAGATTGCAGTACGTAGGTAATGTTTATATTTTTATTGTTGGGGACATTCATAACGAGAATATACAGTGATTGAACTGCCAACTTGAACTTTTACTAAAAGCCATCTATTTCTTACCCCGTCTCCGTTTTAAATGTATAAATTCTGATCATGAAGGTCTGTCAAGAAATCATGCGTTGCGTTATCCAGAGATACTGCAAACATCACTTCTACTTGCAGTGATTACTGACGAAATCCAACAGATTTATTTTGGATTAACGACTTTATTGGGAACAGACTACTGCATCATAATACATCAGGTCACTACATTATGAACGAAATAAACATTTCAGCACTGTTTCAGAAATAACTAAATGTAGTATTTTGCAAACATCTATATCACGCAAAGTAGGGGTTCTCAGTAAAAAATAAAAAAATTTAAAAATCCGCACTAGTAAGCACAATTGTGCTTTCCAGAACACTTAAAAACAATGTCCCTTGTTTTAGGAATTCACGTGCTGTTTTTTTTAATGTAATACGTGTGCAAGAAAAAATAGCAGATGTTCTCCCTATTATTGATCATTAGTTCATAAAAAGTACGCATCCTGTAACTACATCTTAGCAATCATCGCCAAAAAAGCGCACGCTGGCACGGTGAATCGCCTGGATCAAACGTTGTCAATGGGTAACGAGTTGTGTTTTTTTTGGCAGGTCTATATACTGTATGATTGTGTCCTATTTTTGACGTTGAGCATCTGCTTGAGACAGCAATAAAATACAAAACACGACATATGCTAGAGAGGTCGGTTTGTTTTCAAGGTCTGGAGTGGTGCGCGCTACCGCCGCGCGTCTTGGTCTACAGATATTTTATGATTGGATAGGTATATTGGGATGAGCAGCTGTTCCTTGTGAGGAGTATACAGCATTTCGCTGAGCATATGTCACGAAAAATCACAGTTTCATTTCAATAGAACACATACGTTCGCTTTTAAGCGAAATGGCTCGCTCGTTATTAAGACCCGGTGAGAAAAACAGGTGTTATGTGGTGATGCGCAAGGTAGCTTTGACGCAGGGAGCCACTACCTACTATGCGGGGGAAATGCGCCGCTTGTGTTACTCAAACAAAAGATCCTTTTTTTCCCTGGTTCAATAAAAAGCCTTGTATATGTACCAATTGTTCAAATTCCCTGTGCGCCCCGAATTCACCAAATAGACTACATTAGGCGTGTGTGGTCTAACGTTGCCAAAAACCTGGAGCGCATGTTATTTTAATTACGAGTAAAGCCAGAGGCATTATTTTACAGATATCGTAGTCGTATGTTTTACCCGCCTTATGTTTGATTAAAGAAAGTGACTCTAAAACATTACAAGAGAACCATGCTTGTGATTGCAGAGTCTGTCGTCTGCACTCAAACTAAATATGTATTCTGGGAACCATCTGATAACCATATGCTTTCAATAAAATGGACAAATATGGCAGTGAGATAGGACATGTTGTCTTGCTGTTATAAAAGGTACAAAATAATCCAAAGTAAACTGAATATTACCGCTTTACAAATAAGCAGTTGATACCAAATCCATATTCGGGAACACGGGGCAGGTGTGAGTTTGAACCGGTCAGTATTTCTCCTTGATTTTTATCAGTGTCATGTGTAATATCCTGCTTGTTATGCAAAGTATAGGCAAACACAGGAGACCAGAGGCTGTGGAAGTAGTAGATATCGGAAAAGAGTTCGTCTGAAAGTGATTTAACAATATTTAACAATAAACGTGTCCAGCTCAAGAGCAGGTGATACCTGCCCCAGGCTTCGTGATTAATACTTCCTCTACTACTTCACTTTACAATCTGTAGCAATTATTTATTAAACGAAATCTATTTATTATTATTTTAGCAAACAGAAGTACCAGGTGGGGCTTTATTTTAGTCTTCAGCTTTTGTTTGGAGGACATTTGAAGTGGCCAATCTATGTCTGAAAACTCGCTGACCAGATTGTTACCATCCATTTGTTCCAAACTGGCAAGCAATCTATTGAGTTTGTCCTCTTGTTCAGACACGTTAAAAGGCTGCAGCCGAGGAAGAAAGGGGGAAACTTCACACAGAAAGAAAAAAACAACTTTAAAAACATTTAATTGCAACCCAGATGCCATATGTACACCACTCGTGAAGCCTTAAACAATGTGTTCTTTCTGAAGAAACAGAATGTGCGCTCTTGGAGACGTGTGCGCTTTTTGGAGAGGTGTGCGCATAGTGACCAGGATGATCCTAGACACACTTCAAGGAAGGAGTAATTCCATTTTAATGTGCTATAGAGCTTCTTTTTATTGACCAGGCATTGTGTCCCTGCACATTTGCTTTTCAGGGCAGTGTACACCAATTACAGCTGAATAACACAACAGACTCGAGCCAAAAGTGTGTTTTCATTGTGCACGCTAGGTCACGCATATTAATAATGTTATTTCTGTTGGTCACGTAAATTAATTAAGGTAATGATGTTGCGTTTCACTATTCAACCTTGTTGTAGTTGAAAGCGCTTGCCTTTCGCAGGAACTCAAGTCTGAAAAGAATGCATAAAAACAATGGATAGCAAGAAGCAAGTTTATTATTTTGATTGCGTTCGGTCCAATATTCATACATTCGTATTTTGCTCAGGTGTATGCTATTCGCGCAACCCAAAGTCAGACTCCTTTGTCTTCTAATGGTAAGGAGGACAACAGAACTGAGAGTCAAGATGTATTTTGAAAATGTATTAATAAAATAAGAGAAAAAATGTTGGTTCGTTGAATTTATCGAGTCACGTAGGCCTATAGAACGTAATAATAATAGACATTATATTAATGTGGATGCGAAAGTGGCATTTTGTATTTTTCAATAACAGTGTTGTTCAATAACAGACCCCCCGTGTTGTTACTAAATCACTGAAAATAATTATATCTTAACTACTGGAAAATAAAGAAATAAATAAAGCCTGCAAGTTATTAATAAAATACAATAATACATGTTACTCCATTTCAAATTCACCTTAAAGGCAGTATTATGTAATTACAATGCTTGGTTTGTTGTTATAATTAATCATATTTCATTCCAATCTCATACTGATTTTACAGCTCAAGACAAAAATGAAAAGTATTTCAAACTTTATTGTAAACGCCCAATTTAATTAACTTAATCCACAAAATAAATGCAGAAATGTTTGACGTTTTATAGAACATTATATATTTGTTTCTATAATTAATTTGAAAACATCATACATTGCATAAGCAACTACTGAATACATTCTACTCCCAACATTTGAATAAAAGGAAAAAATATTCCCGGCTGCTTCCCACCACCCCTTTGGAAGCGGATCAGACAAACCGTTGCGATTATATGCGCTACATACAGTAATATATTACTTTCATCAATAAATATTTCATATTGCTGATGTTCAGTATCTGTTACCATAGTGAATGAATCACCTTCTCTCCGAATTATTCTAGGATCAAGTTTCATACCGAAATCGTAATTCGTAATTGAACACATTTCAGGTTTGGCTTTCCATTTTGTTTTTGAATTATTTTGGACAAATAATTAATTTTGATTGGCGAAGTTTCCACACCAACTCATAGGACCCAACTCATTTCACTTGGAAGTCTATAATTGAATGAATGAAAATCTTCAACATGCATGCTTTTTAATATGCATGAGAAAATCTATAAGTACTGAGTGTGAGAAAAGCACTATATAAATCTACAAAATAATGATTAATGTCTTGGGATTGGAATTTGGAACATGTATTCTTGTGCATAGACATTTCTAACATAATATGGCTTTTAAATGATTGCCTATTAAAAATTAGCTTGATGCATTTCAGAGGTTGCAATAATTAATTTATCATTTAGAAGCATAATTTTGTCTATTATACAAATCACCATGCTACTGTATTAGAAGGAAATCAATGCTGTACTGTAGGTTATAAGACATTTGTGCTTTTCCAAAAAAAAAAAAAAATGCAAGCATAATGAAGAATGAACTGTCTCTGTCTTTTCTGGTAAGGATATAGTATCATTTTAGCAAAGTGAAATGATGTGGATAATAAAGGCATCCACCAGGATAAAATGCATTCCAGTATATCATTGTATCAATTGTCCTGTAACATACAGATTTGACAGATATCATTTTTTCACCATACCTGAGGGCTATTACATGTACACAATTATATCCAGATTTCACAGTCTGCTGAGGTCTTCACATTTTACAACTAATATGCAGCACAAGTATTCCAAAACTGACAATTATATTCTTTATGTCACACTTTAATCCACATTTTTCTGGTCTGATATTACTCCATTTATGATGAGAAAACAGTGATATTATAAACAATAATTTCAGGAGATGCAGGGAATGAAATGGGGACCATACAGAATAGCAGCAGTGTAGCCTACAGTGTAGCAAGAGGATAGACCTTAAAGCAGCTAAAGCAGGAGGCCACAACATGTCTGCTGATTCTATCGCAGGTGAATAATTCACCAGCTTTTACTGTTTTATTGAGGTCTTTCACTAAACATTCTTTCAGGCTGATGGGTCTTCAGGATCCTTTCAACATTCATGAGACCCTAAAGTCTAAAAAGGGCCGTTGATCTCCTGCCCTCAAACCCACATCCACATAAAATCACAACACTCGTGTAAGCCCCCAGCCAAGCCCCTTACATATGACCATGTTTCTCAACAGAACTTCCAACTTCTGCAGTGGAGCGCTTTGCATTGATTCAGCCAGGCCTGTTTTATTCTTCACATCAGTGACGTCCTCTGCGAGCCCAGGGTATCTGTTCATTTCTACTGTAGAAATCAGGTCTTAACCCTGTGTGCATCCTTCCTAGCCCCTTAACTGCTGTTATCCCGAGGGGCAGCTCTGACCCTGCCCCAGAACTCCCTGGTGATTGGTCTCTACACCAAATTTTGCATCCAAAAACAACCTGTCACTCATCAGTAGATGGCTGAATAACACAATATCAGTCCTTCAGAGCCTGTATTTTACAGGGTTTCGCTTTTATGAAAAATGTAGCATTCATCATGATATTCAAAAGACCGCAAACCAGTTCAGATTTGGCCCTGATGTCATCATCCTGCTCTTCCACCTCATAGGCATTCACTCATATGAAAAATCTGGGGAGCTACGTTTGGGATAGCATCGACACCTCATAGCAAGAGGTTCCCAGGTTTGAATCCCACCCGGAACATGTGGATGGGTGCATTTCACACACAGGTGTGTGTCTGTGAATGGTATGTGCACACTGTGATAGATTTGCTACATGTCCAAGGTGAGTCCCTACCTCTCTCTACATGGATAGTGAATTGCGTGCACACATGCACTTGTGGAACTCCATTTCATACCTGTTAAAATTCTGGTCCAATTTGACCAGAAGGCAATGGGAGGGTTAAATCAGTGATTCTCTGAAGATAAATCAGGTCAAACTACAGCCATCAGTACTCCTGAATTTCCATTGTGGGCAACAGGGTAAAGTTGTGTATACACCACACAGTTACAGAGAATGAGTGTTTAATCGATGGCTCCACAGTGAGACACAGACCACACAAACTCTACCGCTGTCTCTGTGTCTCTCTCTATTGAGAGAGAATACTTTGGCCTCTGCCATCTTAGCCTCAGGAGATAATTAGCTTAATTAATGAGTGGGGGGCCATTTTAAGAAACAATGCGATGTGTCACAGGGAAGCCCATAAACTGGCAGGAAGGAGATATTCTGGCACGATCCCAAGCTTGTGTTACATAAACCTGTGACCTCGAGAAAGACAGAACCTGCTTCAAATGATGGGATGGACTTTTTAAAAGAGAAAAAAGACAAACACAGACAGGGTAGATACACTTTCGGACACTTTCACACATTGTGACAGTTGGCTTAGCTTTTGTAACCGGTGTAGTCTCTGTGCACTGGAAACAGATTCTGCTTAGTGGTTAGCCCAATAGTAATGGATTTTCCTATGAAATTTTTTATTTATTTTTTTATTTAAAAATAAAACATGTGTCAGGAATGTTTGAAAGTCAGTTAAATTTGCCACACTGACTCTCCATTTGTGGGAAATGCAGCTAACCTTGATGTGCTTTATGTTATATAGTTGTTAAATAAATAAATAAATAAATAAAATGAATAAATACATAAATAAAATAAAACATATAAAAAAATATATATTTTTTAACTTATAAATGTAGGATGCCATTGAGTTTAAAGTTATGAATATATCGAAGAAGTGTTTATCTTAATTATCCAAAAGTGGAAATATGGTGTGCTTGCTGCCTATTACAGATGCTCCTATGCAAGTTCTTCAATGCATCTCTTCAGCGTGCATCTGAAGAAAGCGAAGCGTCCCTGTCATGCTACGTTGTCAGTTTTTTTATAAAGCACAACAAACCTGCTTGCAGTACTGCATTGATGGTTTTCTTAAGACCTTTTTTGTGTTTGCCAGGCCTTGAGGTTCCTCGCAGTTGTTGAACCGTCGCTCTTTTGTTGAACTTGGGCGAATGGGGTAATTAGCGCGAGAGGAAATCTCCACCGTCCCCAAAACGAAGTTGCTGATTGGTCACTTCTCAGGCGCTGATGATCTCGGCACACTCCGAGAAGGAAGATAAGATAAAAAAGGAAATAAATAGAAAGTGTGCACATCAATTCCGCATTGTCTATTTCTCCTATAAACTGGACACGGGGAGTCGTGTGCCAGACGCGCGTCAGTTACGACACCGTAGTCCATAAAATACAGCAATAAAACCAAAGGAAACGCCTTTTACCTTGTCACATTTCACAAGCACATCAATCAGAGGTAAGTCTGGATATGTTCCAGTGTTTACAAAAATAATACCTATATGTACAGAAAGGTGGACGACATGAAAACATCGGGAAATAATTTTGTTATAGATTTTATTTGAATTAACTGACTTAACTTTTGATGGTTTGAACTGGCTATGTATAGCCTACACTCAGTGAGCACTGAGAACAACTGTACACCTACTTATTAATGCGATTATCTAATCAGCCAATCGTGTGGCAGCACTGCAATGCATACAATCATTCAGATACGGGTCAGGAGCTTCAGTTCATGTTCACATCAACCATCAGAATTCTCAGTGATTTTGACCGTGGTATGATTGTTGATGCCAGGCGGGCTGGTTTGAGTATTTACCTATTTACCTATTTACGTAACTGCTGATATCCTGGGGGTTTTCTCCTTGAGTTTACTCAGAATGGTGCGGACATATTTTTTTTCTAAATCCAATGAGCAGCAGTTCTGTAGAAACACGTTGCTAATGAGAGAGGTCAGAGGAGAAGGGTCAGACTGGCCGAAGACAGTGGTATGCAGAAGAGCATCTCTGAATGCACAACGCTTCAGGCTACAGCAGCATAAAACTGGAAATGAGTCTAAAAATAGGTCTAATAAATAGCTAATAAAGTGCTCACTGAGTGTATATTAAAAATAGACTAATCTTGCTAATATCATACAGCCTATTTCATGAAGGTACTGTACCCCTGTCTGGGTAAAATAAACATGGATGGCTGCACACTGTCATTTCATTGTTATGTTAATTTATTTCATGCAGGATGTCACCCGCAGGTAATTACTGTCCCGGGTCGAGGAGCATGACACGTGTGTCCAAAGACGAGAGAGCACGGTGCTTGAGCTCTGCAACTGCTTCTTTCCGGAGCGACCCAAGGTCAGGAGATGAACTCGAAAATGGAGGCACTGCTAGCCTGGCGCGTAGCTTGGCGTCCCATGGTATACAACGCAAACAAAAGCGGAAATTATCCAAAGCAAAATTGGGTTTTTTATTAACTAAACAAAAGGTAAACCGCAGAACGAAGGCCAACGACAGAGAGAGGAATCGCATGCATAACCTGAACTCTGCCATGGATGCCCTAAGAAGTGTGCTCCCGTCATTCCCCGACGACGCAAAACTGACCAAAATTGAAACGCTAAGATTTGCTCACAATTACATCTGGGCTTTGACGGAAACCCTGAGCATGGCCGACCATTTGAGTCACATCCAGACCCGTCAGGACACTAAGGCGTGTTTCCAAGCACCTGGAACCTGCGCGTTGGAACTTGGGAGTCCCGCAAGTATATGCTCTTCCGAGTGGGATCCAGCTGCGTATTCGCCGTTCTCACAGGGTGCAGGAGGACACACGACGGACAGTTCCGGGGAAGAATTTCCCTGCCACCCAAATTATGGTTGGAGCCCAGGGGCAGGGTTGGGTCTATCGCACTGTTCTCTGGATGAACCCAGAGTTTTCACAATTCCCTCGTTTTTTTAATTATATGACAAAGTGCATATAGGCCTATCGTTATTTTAGATGACCACTTGGAACACGGAGCAATATGCTTAGATTTTGTACAAATTACAAAATTCACTCGATTCAATTGTTTTTATATTGTATGTGTATTTAATTTTTTTATTTTTTTTATTGTATTTTGCGTGAGTGTAGCCTATAATAATTGCTCCGTTGTAGGTTAAGATGACGCTGCTGCTTAGACTTGGATGCATGTTAGTCATGGTGTTGGGTGATTAATGTTGCAGTGAGTTGTGCCCGCCGTATTCTCACGAAATAAAATAAAAATAGTTTTGTATTAAAACCATTGTATTTGATTATTCTCACCAGTAGGTGCGGACATAGGACATTTCCTACTGCTGAGTTTTTTTTTTTTTAATTATTATTATTTTTTTAGCTTATGCACAAGTATTGATCATTCTACAAACTATAGTGTTCTGAATAATACGTTCATTGTTTTATACATGACATACAATGGCAGTTGATCCGAAATGCTATTAGATACAATACGATGGACGGTGCCAGGCTCACAGTCAACCTATGATTAATGCAGAGATAACCCCTGGTTAAAAATAATGTTGTTGTGGTCAAACTAATACTACTACTACTACTACTACTACTACTACTACTACTACTAATAATAATAATAATAATAATAATAATAATAATAATAATAATAATATTAATAATAATAAAATAATAATAATAATAATAATAAATAAACATTAATCTGGGATATATATTTGACCTGTCCCATCTCCATTACAGTATATTATGTTTACCCGAAAATGAAAGGTAATTCTGTAATTATGAGGGATTATAATATTGAAATCTGAATCAACTTTATTTTAAAATTGATTCAATTTTCACCAAAGTTAGGTTATAATGTAAACACCATCTCCAGAAAATGTAGTCTTGGATATTTGCATCATTGCCAAGATATCATTACTTATCCCTTTGTTCGGAAGACCATGTTAGCTCATGATGGTCCGAACGCCGCCGTATAACCCTGCCCGTTTCATAGTCTCTGATTAGCAACAGCTTCCCCACCACAATGTCACAGAGGATCACCATTACCATGTCACTGTATGCTTAAATGGATGGCGTACGAGACTCGACAAGTTTTTATGAAAATGGAAGGAATTAAACACACACAAAAAAATAAAGCAGATCGGGAGGTAATTTTGTATTCGTCATGAAAGTTGCACTGTTGTTCAGCTCAGATGGGAATATTATTGGGGTTTCTATTTCCTAAAACCTAGGCCTAAGTCTGCTGTAAACAAGCAACAAATAAGCACATAGTAATGTATCGGGATTCTTCATCTTTTTTTTTTTTTGTTAAATACTCGTGCTGCTCGCGGTGTTAATTTTCTCATTTAAATGGTTAGAATGTTGCTTCGGACGGTTAGTCGGTTACCATGACATTTCCTAATCCCCTTGTATCCCGTGATGTAATAAGGCAACACGTTCGAACGTCAGAGAAGTATGATTAAGGCCATCAGTAGGATAAGTAGTACTCCATAAAGTAAGTGACATTTCAGAGCTCAGGATGGAGCAAGCAGTGAGTGCCACACACTTCGACTTCGCCGTCTTGAACAAGTTGCGACAGGAGGGCAAATTTTGTGACGTGGTGTTCTTGGTGAATGGAGTCGAGTTCAAAGCCCACAAGATTATTCTCTGTGCCTGCAGCACTTACTTCCGGTGAGTGCCTCACACTAGCACTAATGCCGTTGGGTATTAACTTTTTTTCTGGGAAGGTTATGATGGCTATAGGAAGGCAGAATTTAAACACTTCCCTGGATCAGTGACTCAGGCAGGCAATGTATCACAGGAAAGGGAATTATTTTGAGAGAGAAAGAGTTGCTCCTCTTTGTGGGAATAGATATGAAATATTATTACAATTGAATTTCAGAAAGTTTTTATTCACTGTATATTTCCCCAGGTGTCCCCACTGAGATAACAGTATATTTCTCAAGTTATATAATCCACAATATAATATAATATAATGAAGGTCACTCAAAAGTTCCACCTTCGTAAGGATTCTAATACACTATCTCCCAATCAGAGAAGCTTACAATGCAGACATGCATGTTCAGCCAACATTAGGATTTATACAGCTAGAGTACCTTTCTCTAATATGTCAACTTCTGGTAAATGTGAAGTCATGTGCATGAAAATACTTAGGAAATGAATGTGCATTGGCTGTATGCTCCTTTTACAGCACCCTGTTCACAACTGGCTGGAACACAGGCGGGAAGGAGGTGTACAACGTTCCTGGGGTGTCACCTGAAATTATGAAGCTCGTCATTGACTACGCCTACAGACAAACCATACCGATCACCGAGGACAACGTGGAAGGCCTTCTGTCTGCTGCTGACCAGTTCTGCGTCACAGCCATTGTTCAAGCCTGCTGTGACTATAAAACAATAAAACAACAATAAAACAAATGTGCAGATTTATTTATTATTATTATTAGTATTATTCAGTCATTAAAATGTATTTTAAGACGTATTTTTCTAAGCCTAAAATCCTCAATGGCTTGCCACAACTGAAGGACAGCGGCGCAAACTGTGGTCGTGAGTTATAGGGGAGGGATAAGGGGAGCCGTTATCCTCGTGTGACGTACTACTAGGAAAACATTCTCAACCGGTTGAAAATAGGACGATGGATTTAAAACGCGTATTTCTACAAAACTAGAGAACGGACATATTTAATACTTTTATCATGTTTTTCCAATGCCCTCAATGTCTTTTAAATTGCATATAAAAAACTAGAAAGTGTGACCTACCACCATGTTACTCCTTTAAAGGAAGCGGACTGAGGTGGAGGCCTGCCAACATAAACACACGTATGACTCGCGATAAATGAACAGATCTTGAAGTGTGCACAGTTGTAATGTCTTTCTGCTTTAGGTACACTGCTAACACAGACTCCAGAGAATGAATAAAATAATCGCCAGTAGATGGCAGCAGACTATAGGTGATGTCTTCCCAGATTTACCAATGTTTCAGCTGTTAAGTTTGATAAAGCATCTTTCAGATCACATTATTGCTTTTATTTCCCACATTTAGCTCACACTGTGTGCTTTATTTGACCGTACTAAAGTTTAGCTGTGAACTGACTGAACTCACACACTGGTGTGAGAACACTGAAATGGAATGCAAGTCACCGCTGATCTCATCCCTTTGGATTTCACCACAAAAAAGAAAACTTGCTTTCCCCCTCACTCGCGATAAATAAGAGCTGGTGTGTGTGTGTGTGTGTGTGTGTGGTGTGAGTCTTCCAGCCCTATCCGGTGATCACATCTTTTTCTGGTTTATTAATACTGCAGCACCAGTCTAGACATGCATGTGTGATGTATGTCTAGACTACACCAGTGTACATCTGCTATTATTTTTCATGCGAAGACTGAAGCATCAGATTTTACAGTGAAGGCTGTCATACAATACAAAGGAACATCCATGAGTCATACAAACATCGATGCACAGGAATGATTCAACTCAACATTGCTGTGCACAGCTAATTGACATTTTTAAAGGGAGGTCCTGGGGGGATTTTCTCCACAGCGACCCTCTCCAGGAGACCCCCCTGGGCTGTGGTTTAAAGGGTCTGACTGGGAACACCTGGCCTCATTACCCATCATCCTCAGCGGTATGCGCCTGCAGCCTTCGTACTTAAGGCAAATTAGCACAAACTTTGTTAGCCCATATCTGTCGAATGAATGATCTGAAACAAGTGTCATTTACAGTTTGACGTTTTATTTTTATTTTTATATAAGGCCTAATGAGCATGCCAAATGTAATTAATCTCTGACGATGCAATCCAAAAGCATCTTGAATTGACATGGAATTACATTACACTACATTAATGGCAATGGAATTACTCACCTGACAAAAACATACTGTACAAAGACTCAAGTGTTACATACGACAGATGCCTTTTCAAATGGTCGTCCCCTCACCAACAGAATAACCAAAATCTCATCCACCTGGCCATCATCCACACTGTACTTCATGTGAACTAGCAAAAGTCCTAGGCACCTGTATAACATTCTGTACCGATCAATAAATAAATGTACTATACATTACATTACATTTGAGTAATTTGGCAGAATTATTCAAAACTGAATCAAATCAATATTTTTTGTGACCTCCCTTTGGCGTTACTAGCCAACGCGGTCCTGCAGTTCTATCAGACCATCATATTACTGTAGGCAATTGACTGTAAGCAATTGACTACTTTTTACATAAAAACTTGATCATGGCTGTCTGAGATCAGAAGCAAGGAGCCAACCAAAGTCTGCAGAAGAACTGTGGCAAGTTCTCCAACATGCTTGGAACAACCGGCCTGCTGATTGTCTTATAGAATTGCAGGACAGCGTTGGCTAGGCCAGGACTTTTCTGTTCTCAGGCCAGGACCTCCCTTTAAAAATGTCAATTAGCTGTGCACAGCTATGTTGAGTTGAATCATTCCTGTGCATCGATGGACTCATGACTCATGGATATTCCTTTGTATTGTATGACAGTCTGAAAAATAATAGCAGATATACACTGGGGTAGTCTAGACACACATCACATATATATATATATATATAAATATAATAATCTACGGGTGCCTAAGGCATCGGCACAGCACTGTACATGTGACACCCTATTGTGAATAATCCACATGTCATTTCTGGATTTGCAGTGATGGAAGGTGGCAGTTGGTATATCAAAAGAAAGCAAATGTTAGGGTTTAAAAGTGGTTTATTTGATTGAATGCTTGCAGTGCAGACAGCGCTGTGAAAGAAGGCAGTACTGGTCGGTACAGAAGATAACTGTGGCAAAGCTCATATTCTAAAGGCTGTTGATACTGGACCTCGAAGTGAGAATGGCCATCAGTTCTTAAACTAAAGGCAGAAACGCACTTAAGCTGCAAATGGCAAACAGTCTGATCCATGTGCTACGGCACAGAGATGGAAGCACAGATACTTACAAACCCAGCCACACTCACTAGCTGTCCTTAAACAGTCACTAAGCAGCAGACCTTGGTCAAATACCTACGTTGGTTTTTTTTGGATTCAAATATTTTCTGTGCTTGACTGACCTTGCCTGGTGCAAATGAGCCAACCAAGAGAATCAGAAGGCAGTTTGAGAGTATTTTAGAAGGTTCCAATACACCAGACAAGCTCAGTAAAGTATAGAAAAATATTTGGGGATTACTCATGGAAGTCACACATTGAAGGTTTGGCTCCTGAAAATGGCCCTTTTTGGAGACGCACAGTTCTCGCAGGAACGCAGCGGTGTTCAGAGGAGAATGATGTTGCGGTGGACCCACAAGACCTCTCTCAGGCTGGGAGTGCAGATAGTCTGTTGAGTGGTTGTGCGGTCAGCCGGTTTAGGCAGGGCTCATTGGAGGGGTGCGGGGCGTGTCCGGGCTATTTGGGAAACACGGTGACGACGTCGTAGCCTTCGGGCGGGGTGACCCGCTCCCGGGCGTGCTTCTCGCAGTAGATCTGGTCCTCCACGAAAAAGTGTCCCTTCTGTTTGAGGTTGATGTCACAGTCCGTGCACACGTAGCACTCCGGGTGGCGGAACTTGTCCCTCAGTTTAACCAGTATGCCCCTGTGAGGAAAGGAGAAAACACCTTACAACCATGAGCTTCATTCAGGCTGAATTCATTCATGAGCTTCATTCAGGCTGAATTCATTCATGAGCTTCATTCAGGCTGAAGGCCAAGACACGCATTAGAGACTAGCAAGGCTAGCCAAAATGTACTCTTACAAATGCTTTCAGTGATTTCAGACCTGGGTCAAAAATATAATTGTTTTGCTTTCAAATATACTTATACACACAATGTTGAGCTTGTCTGGTGTATTGGAACTGATGAAATACTCTCAAAACATAAAAACCCTGCATTCTGGTTGGTTGGCTCAATTGCACCAGGCAAGATCAATTGAGCGCAGAAAAGTAATCGAATCCAAAACAATTACGTATTTGAACCTGGACCGATGTGTTAATTGCACTAAAGCACTTGCAGTCCATATGCATTTAGAGCGTTGACACAATTTCTGTACTTTTAGCTTTGTAGTCCAGCACATTGGATTGAAATTAAAGAATACATTTGAGGTTGACTGTCACCTTTAATTCAAGGCTAATTACAGCAGTATCGGGCGATACATGTAGGAATTACATCCCTTTTTATACAGAGGCCCCATTTCAGGGAACAAAAAATAATTTGACAGTCAGCTTCTCAGTCATTTCTGAATAGTCAGGTGTATTCACTCACTTCCTTACTGTAAACTTTCAGTATCTAATCTTGATTCTAGGCCTTTGATTGCCTTTGGAGTGTTGGATAGTTGTCAACAACAATATCACTCACGTGGAGAATCATCTTTAAGACTTTAACATATTAGCATTTGGATTTTTAGACAATGAAAAGCTACTAGAGGCCACTTACACGATGCCCGCGCCACACTTGTCGCACACAGGAAGTTTCTCTGCGTTGCCCACAGACGATCCAATCTTGTTGGTGGGGGCTTTGACGCTGCGGAATCCTGAGGGCTTATCCGCGTCTCCTGCAGAGAGAGGAGAGCGATTCATTTTACGGCCCTGACACATCTTCAGGAGGCAGGCAGGGATGCGTCAGCTGCTACTCTCTGCAGAAGACTTCACAAACAGATCTACAGTGGCTACACCGCAAGACACAAGACCTGCCCCCACAGCCTGGCAAGCCCTGAGAAACACTCTGTGTAAGAGCTTAAAAGGGCATAGAACAGCCATCCGCACACCTGGTCAGTGTTGTTACTCAGCACTGAATTGTTCAATACAAGCAGGTAATTACACAATTAACTCCACTCACATGGTTTCTTGTGAAACCACTCAATGGTTATTTGGTTGCTGATATTAAGACAAAAAAACAAAAACCAGCACACCCTGCGGCTCTCCAGGAGAGAGGACAGTCTGAACATCCACCTGCATGTGATCCCCAAACCTTCCACACACAGGAACCCTGTAGAGCATCGTCTCTCAACTCTCAGCCCAAACCCTATAGAGGCCTATAGAACCCGACAGAGCAGTTTCTCATTCTCAACCCCAACCCTGTAGAGCCCTATAGAACCCTACAGAGCAGTTTCTCAACTCCAGTCCTCAGGACCCACTGGAAACAGAAGGTTTTTGTTGTAACCAGGAACTCACACACCTGATTTAACTAATCAAGTGCATTTTGGAGGTTTGATTGGTTCAGTCATTAGACATAAAACTGGAAAGTGGGTCCTGAGGACTGGAGCTGAGAGACACTGCTGTGGAGAGCCAGGGGCCCCAGCAGGGGGCAGTGCAGTACCTGTCTCCAGGATCTCCTGCAGCACTTTAAAGGAGGCGGACTGTCGCGGGGGCTCATCGGACTCCTGGTTCTCCTGCAGCATCTTCAGCACCTCAGAGTCCGCCGCTACCACAGGCCTGCCGGGGTCCGCATCCGGGCTGCAAACACACACACAACATATAAACATACCGCAAAACCGCAAACATACACACACAACATATAAACATACCGCAAAACCGCAAACATACACACACAACATATAAACATACCGCAAAACCGCAAACATACACACACAACATATAAACATACCGCAAAACCGCAAACATACACACACAACATATAAACATACCGCAAAACCGCAAACATACACACACAACATATAAACATACCGCAAAACCGCAAACATACACACACAACATAAAAACATACCGCAAAACCGCAAACATACACACACAACATATAAACATACCGCAAAACCGCAAACATACACACACAACATATAAACATACCGCAAAACCGCAAACATACACACACAACATATAAACATACCGCAAAACCGCAAACATACACACACAACATATAAACATACCGCAAAACCGCAAACATACACACACAACATATAAACATACCGCAAAACCGCAAACATACACACACAACATATAAACATACCGCAAAACCGCAAACATACACACACAACATATAAACATACCGCAAAACCGCAAACATACACACACAACATATAAACATACCGCAAAACCGCAAACATACACACACAACATATAAACATACAGCAAAACCGCAAACATACACACACAACATATAAACATACCGCAAAACCGCAAACATACACACACAACATATAAACATACCGCAAAACCGCAAACATACACACACAACATATAAACATACAGCAAAACCGCAAACATACACACACAACATATAAACATACCGCAAAACCGCAAACATACACACACAACATATAAACATACCGCAAAACCGCAAACATACACACACAACATATAAACATACCGCAAAACCGCAAACATACACACACAACATATAAACATACCGCAAAACCGCAAACATACACACACAACATATAAACATACCGCAAAACCGCAAACATACACACACAACATATAAACATACCGCAAAACCGCAAACATACACACACAACATATAAACATACCGCAAACATACACACACAACATATACACATACCGCAAAACCGCAAACAGAAACACACAACATTTAAACATACCGCAAAACCGCAAAACTGCAAACATACACACACAACATATAAACATACCGCAAAACCGCAAACATACACACACAACATATAAACATACCGCAAAACCGCAAACATACACACACAACATATAAACATACCGCAAAACCGCAAACATACACACACAACATATACACATACCGCAAAACCGCAAACATACACACACAACATATAAACATACCGCAAAACCGCAAACATACACACACAACATATAAACATACCGCAAAACCGCAAACAGAAACACACAACATTTAAACATACCGCAAAACCGCAAAACTGCAAACATACACACACAACATATAAACATACCGCAAAACCGCAAACAGAAACAAACATTTAAACATACCGCAAAACTGCAAACATACACACACAACATATAAACATACCGCAAAACCGCAAACAGAAACACACAACATTTAAACATACCGCAAAACTGCAAACATACACACACAACATATAAACATACCGCAAAACCGCAAACAGAAACAAACATTTAAACATACCGCAAAACTGCAAACATACACACACAACATATAAACATACCGCAAAACCGCAAACATACACACACAACATTTAAACATACCGCAAAAGCGCAAACACACACACACACACACACCCACACACCCTCAACACAAACATACCGCAACAATACAAACACACAACATATAAACATACAGCAACAATACAAAAGCAAAGAAACCATGCTTGTAGCTGCATCATTACTCAACATCCCCCACACCAGACCCCTGGAAGAGAGAGGTTAGTGTGCAGATGTGCAGTGCTGCAATAAAGGTTAGTGTGCAGATGTGCAGTGCTGTAATAGAGGTTAGTGTGCAGATGTACAGTGCTGTAGAGAGGTTAGTGTGCAGATGCGCGGTGCTGTAATAGAGAGGTTAGTGTGCAGAGCTGTAATAGAGGTTAGTGTGCAGATGTGCAGAGCTGTAATAAAGGTTAGTGTGCAGACATGCAGTGCTGTAATAGAGAGGTTAGTGTGCAGATGTGCTGTGCTGTAATAGAGAGGTTAGTGTGCAGATGTGCTGTGCTGTAATAGAGAGGTTAGTGTGCAGATGTGCAGTGCTGTAATAGAGAGGTTAGTGTGCAGATGTGCGGTGCTGTAATAGAGGTTAGTGTGCAGATGGGCAGAGCTGTAATAGAGGTTAGTGTGCAGATGTGCAGTGCTGTAATAACGTGTCCGATACGGTCTGAACTGAGAACTTGCTCACACCCAGTACACAGTGGCTCAAACTGCAAAAAAAGTCTAAACTCGGTAAGTATTTTAGTATTTACCGATGTATTTTGAGATGTTAGTACTTAACTTATTTACTCTTACTTCAGACGCCAACAGACTCCAAAGGCAGCCAAAAGCCTAGAATCCAGACTAGACACTGTAACCCCTTCTATACCTGCACTACATTACATCATATTATTGGCATTTGGCAGATGCTCTTATCCAGAGCGATGTACAGTTGATTAGACTAAGCAGGAGACAATCCTGTGGGGTTAAGGGCCTTGCTCAAGGGCTCAACGGCTGTGCGGATCTTTTTGTGGCTACACCAGGGATCGAACCACCGACCTTGTGTGTCCCAGTCATGTACCTTAACCACTACGCTACAGGCCGCACTAAGGATGCGACTGAGTACACCGGAGTCATCGGAAACAGCTGTGAAGCAAGCTTTTCCCAAATGTTATGGTGGCCTGAAATGGGTATAAAATGTATAAAGAAGGGCCTACATATCACCTAATAAGGATGTAAATACCCTCAAAATGTAAAAGTGACAGTCTGCACCGTCATTGTTTAATTTCATTACATTACATTACATTATTGGCATTTGGCAGACGCTCTTATCCAGAGCGACGTACAGTTGATTAGACTTAGCAGGAGACAATCCTCCCCTGGAGCAATGCAGGGTTAAGGGCCTTGCTCAAGGGCCCAACGGCTGTGCAGATTTTATTGTGGCTACACCAGGATTAGAACCACCAACCTTGTGTATGCCAGTCATTTACCTTAACCACTACGATACAGGCCGCAATTTCAAATATAATGTGCTGGAGTACAGAGCCAAAACAACAGAAACTGTGTCACTGCCCAAATACTGCATTACAAACTGGTCACAGATCATACAGGTGAATGGACAGCATGCTTAGCAAGGCTCGGAGGTTGTCGGTTTGAGTAAAGCTGCTTAACCTGGACTGAATTCTGCCGTAAAAACTGATAAATTATGAAAATACCATTTAAATTATTTGCCAACATGTGCGTATCTTTGAGAGACAACAAAAGATAAATCAATTCAAATGTACCTATGGACTGGCATTGTGTGTCAGAAAATACCGCGTTGATGTCAACGCGTCTGGTCAGGTTCGTCTTCACGTGTCATTCTGAAATGTGAGGTGACTCTCACAGCTTACACGCTGCGCTCATGAGCAGGCAGGAAGTGGGGACACGCGATGGAAACAACATCAGTGCGTATCTGAATGACTCACTGGCTGTGAAACTGCACCCAGTCTGAGGGCGCTGCAGAAGACACCCTAACTGGGTGGAGCGCATATATCACAGGGCCAGAGAGGAAGAGGTTGAGCGAGAGGTCACATTAACAGGGCTGAAACATCTGCACTGGTACAGTATTAGAGGTATTAACAGGCCCTCACAGAATGAATGTGGAGGTCACTGGAGTTTTACCAAAACTGTTTGCTAAACTTTCCACTAACTAATAGGGAAAGGCACCAGCTCAGCATCTTCCTAACCTCTAAAAGTCCCACACCCTACCCTTGGCCAGCACCGGGTAGGGTGCGGGAATTGCGTGTCGCTGGTCTCCTGTGGTTGGCTAGCGCAGGGCTAGGGGTGGGACTTACATGCAGCTGGGCTCCTGTGGTTGGCCGGCGCTGGCCTTGGCCTCCTCCATGGTGCTCTGGAAGGTGTCGATGTTCTGGGAGGAGTACAGGCCGCTGGGGTTGTTGTAGCGGTTGGTCACCACTGTGGGGCTGGGGGCGGAGTTAGGGGCGGAGGGGAAGGGCAGGGCACTGCGGTTATGAGCCGAACCAATGGGCTTCACTTCCTGTGAGTCACAGAGAGAAAGAGAGAAAGGGTGACACGCTGCATATACTGTACACATACACACACAGATATATGCCACATACACACACGTCACACTCATGCTATACACAAACACACGTTACATGTGCACATATACTTGTTATCCACCACGCACACACACACACACCACATACACGTTACATGCGTTTTACACACAGACGCACACACCCATTACACACACATACATACACACACGTCACACACACAGCCAATGTGCCATGCAGAATCAGACCTGACCACACAACGGCACGAGGTGCAAGATGGCGGAACACAAACCGCTGATCGTGAGTGGGTGCTGTCGTGTGCGTTCTGGGACAGGGGTACACGGTCACAGCCACAGGGGTACACACCAGCGTGTCATTTACACCCCGAGCTCATCCTCGTTTAGGCCCGAGGCCTGAATTCAGAACCGCAGTGCTCAAAGCCCGAGAGCTGCTACAGGCCCGTTCAGTTCCGCAACACAGCAGCACCACTACAGAACAGCAGTCGAGAGCATCAACTGATCAGCAACGATCTCAAATCAAGCGTCTTTACACTACTTAAGTGAGGAGTGCGCTCTTCTAGCATGCCCTACTGAGACAGTGCACAACCCTTCCCCCTGACCAGACCTGGGTCAAATATGTAACCCTTCTGAATCAAAATACTTTTCTGTGCTTGATTGATCTTGCCTGGTGCAAGAGGACCAGAAGGCGAGATTTGCACTTCTTGAGAGTATTTCATAGGTTCCAATATAACATACAAGCAAAGAAAAGTAAAGCGAAGGAAAGTATTTGAGTATTTGAGTAATTACGTGTTTGACCCAGCTCTGCTAATGACACACAGCTCAGCCGGTGAAGAAATGGCACACAGCATTCCGCCGTAGAGAGGGAAGAGAGGAGGGAGGAGACTTCTCCTTTATACACCTCCTCTCCGCTCCTACGCATGCGACCACAGCTGCAAACAGTCCACCGTGCCGGAGGCTGACCGAAAGAGAGACTTGCATCGGAGACTTTCTCGTTGTTTGGATCCAAGCCGGAACATCCTACCTGTTCAGTTTCTGTAGTTTCTGTGGAAAAGGGTTGGGAAGACGGGTGGAGCACAAACATTTAAGCCTTGGGGGCATTTCGCTGCAGAGGACCACATTTCCCAGCATGCCAAAGGCAGAGCCATCTAGGGAATTGTAATCCTTGAAACTGTCATGAGTTTACAATGCTCAGAGATTTGTAAACCGCCGTTTGAAAAGAAAGGATCTCGCCTGGGGCAAAAAATAATTTGCAGAGTTATCTTGTTCAGATTATACCTGGATCTTAAAATGAAATTGACACGCACCACTCCCCTACAACATGTTACAACAGTACACGCTTATACACGCTTGTTACCAGTGGACGTACCTGTAGGACCCCCCTGCTCCATACGTGTAAACGTCATTGCTAACTCCCCAGCTACACAGTCAGGAAGGGAGGGGGCGGTACCCTTTGCTCACATTTCAAAAGAGTGGTGTTAACAGACGTCTCCACTCTGGCCTACGGCAGGTCGTACTACATTTTTCTTACTCTGTCAGAGAGCACAATGCTCCATAGTTTTGTGTTATCAGAACATTGTAGGCAAACAAAATGAATAAAAGTCCTGTTTAAGCCTTAAATACATGCAAGTGAATGTCGGCCAATATTTACACAGAGACACGAGCGGTGCAGGTCAGGGGTCAAGAGGGAGGGGGACGCAGGGGTTTTCATCGAAGACGAGTACAGACCTGAATGGAAGTGCGCTGCTGTAGGCTACAGGCCATGGCCATTTCGTCTCACTGAAAAGCCTAATTTCGGCATTAATGTCTAAATGTGTGTCGGCTGCACTTATAATTAGCACTGCAACTGCTAATATTACAATAACTCACCACCCCAGTAATTACACATATTTCTAAGCAGTTCTCACTCTCTCTGAACCTCTCAATGTTTCTATAGGATTGTGTCCATGTCACTGTAGGGTGGTTTACAGACGTGTGCCTCTTAACAGACCCCCAAAGGAACCTAGACTCTGTTCACAGTGCTAACACAGGGTCAGCAGGGTTTGATAAGAGACAGCGCTTGCCAATATAGCACTATTGCCCCCATAATTTTGCCCCTGTGCAATTCAGCCATCTCAGTGAACTGCCCCCAGAACTACCGAGGTGAAATAGCATTGTTATAAACCTTATACGGTTTTCCTTATACAGTATAATCATGTTCGGGGTTGTAGAAATGCTGCTGTCATGGGGAACAGGTTGGTGTCATTGGTGGCGTGGTCCAGTGGGTGCTGAGTAAAGATCTTGGAATACCATTAAAAAGTGAACTGTAGGTGGCGCAGTTACCAGTGAGTCAGCAGCCAGCTGGTCGACAAAGGTTAACCAGGTTTGATAGGCATACAGACATAACGCAAGCAGGATCGTTGATTCCTCTCTCATTCTATGATTGTGTATTTATTTGATGATTCAGTGTTTGTCTTTGATCTGTGGCTATAGAAGGGGTAAAGCGCAATGGCTGGAGGAGACGAATCAACACAGTCCCCTGCGTGTAACCTACATACAGGCATTACTCTCATTTAGCCGTTGGATATTGCTATTATTGAACATTTTTACAATTTAGTGCATTTGCTTTAACCTGCATCCACTTTTGACTCTTACCACTGCACACCTAGCAGTTTTAAGGTCCTAACAAACACATAGCCTAGAACTTATCTGCACGCCATAGTCACTTGCCTACACACTAGTGTCGTCACATGATGTACTATAATTTGAGGCTACGCAAGCCAGAGGCACGTCCACGTCTATGAAGCAAGATAGAGAGCCACAACACTGGCAGGCATTCACAGTCTCCTATGTACAGCAGAGAGGAAAGGTTAAACTATTATTATGGAGTCAGATAAACAAGAAAACATAAGATTAATCCAATTATTCTCATCAGTAACACGGCAAGACTACGTGCTTCCTTTCAGCTTCAGGTTTGGTGTATCTGGGGGATTCTTAGTCAAACTTCCGGTCAATGGCTTTAGGTCTGCACTCCGCTCATTCATCAACTGCGCTGACCGTAGTAAATATTAATTTGACACCAACGTCCTGAGAAGCAAACAAAAGCCTGAGAGTGTGGTGCATGCCTCCACTTGTGGGAGATAAGCGAAGGCTTGAGCAGAAAGTCACAGCAGACACTGTCCCTGCAGCGTCCCAGCCAGAGGGCCAGAGCAGAGGTGGAGCTGAAATGTCTCTCATTCTAATGAAAGGACCTGAAATATCTCTCATTCCAATGAAAGGACCTGAAATGTCTCTCATTCTAATGAAAGGACCTGAAATATCTCTCATTCCAATGAAAGGACCTGAAATGTCTCTCATTCCAATGAAAGGACCTGAAATATCTCTCATTCCAATGAAAGGACCTGAAATGTCTCTCATTCCAATGAAAGGACCTGAAATATCTCTCATTCCAATGAAAGGACCTGAAATATCTCTCATTCCAATGAAAGGACCTGAAATGTCTCTCGTTCCAATGAAAGGACCTGAAATGTCTCTCGTTCCAATGAAAGGACCTGAAATGTCTCTCATTCCAATGAAAGGACCTGAAATGTCTCTCATTCCAATGAAAGGACCTGAAATGTCTCTCGTTCCAATGAAAGGACCTGAAATGTCTCTCGTTCCAATGAAAGGACCTGAAATGTCTCTCGTTCCAATGAAAGGACCTGAAATGCCTCTCGTTCCAATGAAGGGACCTCAAATATCTCTTATGGCTAGTTAAGGGGTTTGGTCATACTTTTGAAAAATCAAATAGGCCCTGGTCCTTATCTTTGTTGTGCAGGTAGCAGTTGAAATTGTACCAAATGCCATTAATGTAATACTTCCCTCCAGGGTCTTTCAGCGCACTTATCCCTGGTTATGGGTATGCACTTTGTTGTACGTCACTCTGGATAAGAGCGTCTGCCAAATGCCATTAATGTATTGTAATGTAATGTAATTCCAATGAAAGGACCTGAAATAATGTAAGTGCTTATATGCTAATACACTGACCTGAAATAGCTCACATTATAACAAACGAACCTGAAATAGCTCACATTTAAATAAAATGACATTTTTCTCAGAACAGCAGCATTACAGAACCAGGCAATGTTAAGGCATGATCTCGTTGCCTAAGGAGGCACTCACACTTAGAAAACCGTTTTTATCATGAGCAGCAGACTTATGGAAATGTGGAGAAACTGAGAAAACAGTTGCTCACATTTAAACACTGTTCGTCGTGATTGGATATAGCAAAAACTAAAAAGGATCTGTGCAGGTCGGCTTATTATCATTTTTAACATTGCTCGGTAGTTCTCCCGAAAGTTGCTTTTCCTAAAAAGATGAGGCTTTAGAGCCTGTGCCTTGTTTTTTTTTAACTCTTACCAAGTAAAAAAAAAAGCCTTACCAAGCCTCAACCACATACCCATTAACAAACTGTGTTGTGTTCATTAAATATTCATCCCTTAAACGATCACAAGCCCCTCAAGTAATTATGAACACATGGTCTCAGTTCAGAACGGAACTGCAGTAACCAGACGTTTCCGTCACACATTCGACTTGTATTTTATTGAGCGCAGGTATTTGCCTCAGAGCTAAGGTGATAAATCTCTGTCTCCTAGGATATCTCACTGCTATGGTATAAACAATGACTTCATTTCTGGCAGTCTGACCAGCTTTGTTTGCACAACGTTGAGGTGGGAACGTTCAGGTACTGCTGAGAGTGAACTTGATAGGCTTTTAAAGAGACAGGCCAGGGTCTGAAGTCCTTCTAATGACCAGTCTGAGTGTTGTCTCAGACACGCCCAGGCTCTGGTGATGATAGAGTGAGGAGGAAACAGGAAACAGGAAACAGAAAGCTTACCTGAGGCTGGGACGCCAGGTTCATCTTATATGGATTTGTTTTACCCCCTTCAGACGACAGAGGGGACCACATCCTGGACTCAGACCTGGAAACCAAAGAAAATTTCAGATCTTGGACCTTCAGACATGTCCACGCAGCACAGTAAACTGCACAAACATCAGGAGCAAATATTTTTTTAACAAACCAACCCCCCCCCCACCCCAAAAAAAATAAAAATAAAAATAAAAACAAGAACTTACATTAACAGGTGACTTCATAGTTAGATTGGGAACATATCTTCCAGTAAAATCCATAAGCAGGTCTAGCAGGTTATGAGCTGGTCAACCAAACTGGTCAGCACTGGTAGCTTGTCACAGATACTGAGCTAATCAAACCATATCAAGCTGGGAACTTGCCTGAAGTGGTCAACCAGCTAAACCATATTGAGCTGGGAGCTGGCCTGAACTGGTCAACCAGCTACCAGCGCTTTCAAAACCTAGTTTGAGTTGGAATTTCAAACCCCTGCTACAGGACACTGCAGCCTGGTGTCAGATGTAAGGTCCTTCTAACACTGTAGGGGGCAGCCCTGAGTAAACGTTACTTATCTTAACATGATGACATCAGTGAGAACATACTATCTGCCCCCAAATAAGCAGTGACCAAAGAGAAGGTGAGAGAATCCATTAATGAAATGTGAAAAATTGCAGTCGGTATATTTTTCCTTGCCGTTCCAAATGAGCGTAACCTTAGAAGTGGAGTGAATGTTCTTTGTCTCGCTGTGACATATGATTATTCACGAGAGCGCAAAACGCAACCTGACTACTTTCGCTTTCAGGTCATTTCACAGGCGGTTCTCCATTCCTACAGTTACTCAGAAACGGGGAGGGGGATCGCAGAGTCATCTGTTGCCTAGCCTGTCTCAGCACGTCACCTATCTGACGGAATAAAACACGCTTTTACACGTGGCCGTAAATCACGTCTCGCTGTTCGTATCTCACTGTAACAGCACAGCTACCACATCCGTGGTAAAAGGGCACACCTAAAATTATCTGCTCTCTACATTGTGCCAAAACGATGTTATGAAAATATCATCAAAACACAGGGGTGGAAAGTGGCCTTTCAGGAGAACATTAACGGTCACTAATGCATCATAATGAAGTGCTACGGACAAGCATTGTTACAGCATTATGGTTTTGGTTATTAAAGTAAAGGCAAAGGCTGCATTTAAATATTATCTTACAACATTGCGAGTTTAGTCTGAAGTATAACTGCCACTAAGAACACATCCAGGTAGATATCCAAATTTGAAACAAGTTTACATCGTCTTCATTTCATTTCCCCCCCATGCTATTTAAATGCTCTGTGAGCATCATTATGACTGCAATTTAAAGCTAGTTCAAAGCCCCACTGTTCAGGGCAGCTAGCATGGCATGGTGGACAAACCTTTGAAGAGGCAGTAACCCTGTCGACATCACAGATCTTTGTCACTTCCACCAAATGGGAGATCAAGACTGCTTGGCATCCAAAGCCCTCATTCATAACTACTAATGACTCTTCAGTTCAGGAAGAGAAGGACAGGGTTAAATCAACATTTATCCTGAACATTGACTTCCACTTAAATTTGAGTGTTTGCTTCTTGAGAAAGAGGGCCGATTTGTCAGAAGAATAAGTCACGTTAACCCCCACCCCGGACAATCCAAAAACTTTGTTACTTCCTCCCCGTTTGACTGAGAAACCACACAACAGCTGAACATTCGCTTTGGGGAAAACCTTTTTTGTTAGGCGATTATGTTTTTGTTAGCTTGTTTGGTTTTCTAACACATGCATCATAAACTAGATAATGGTGTTGTTTCTTTTCACAATTTCTTTTTTCCTTCCACGGCTGCCAAATGCTCAACAGAATTGACCTACGGACATACACTGGACATAGTGCCTGGAACATTGCTATGGTAACCAACTCATTTTTTACAGAAAAAAGGGGCGGTCCACATTCTGATACACAAAGTTTCACTGGGAACTCTGGGAAACCGCCAACACAATGAGGAACACCAACAGGGACAAAACATATGCCATAATTGGAGCACGATCCTAAAACCTACACAATTTTATGCAATATAAAAAGAGCACACTAAAACAGTAAACAATAGACAATAAAAAGTATACTAACATTGTTGGTTGCCAATACCTTGAGCCTCTGACTCAAAGATACAGACCTAAGTGCAGCTTACCATGCCATGCACCATGGTCTTTCAACCAAATTTAGCTCCCCTACAGGCTGTTTGAAATGAATACGGCCATACGAAGGCTAAGGTACAGTGGGACCAGAGGCACTGTGGCTAGAGTATCAGGAATAAATCTCGTCATCACAGGGGGGAACCATAAACATATGGATCAAGTGTCTGATGTCACCCACTGTCATGACTGTCCAGCTTTTCAGCAGCACCATCTTGTATAAAATGGAGCTGGAGAGGCGCAGTAGGGAAACGGGAAGTCCGTATATGGGCATGAAGACCACAGCTGGTCCACTCAGCACGCAAGATAAAGCAACTTCACTGTGACGCACTACTGCTGATTCATCCACAGAATGTTTCGATAGTACAATAACTTAAGGAAGTTGGCACATGTGAAGACATCAGACGAAGAAAAAAAAAACACCATTTGCGACTACATTTCCTTGTGGGAGAAAATAATCGACTTTATATTTTTACCATACTGTTGCCATTGACTTGGCTGAAACACCCATACTGGTGCCAGCCGCACTAGTGTGAGCAACAGCACCAGGAAATCAGCTTCAGTAATGGAGCCCGGTTTTGGCCTCTTGGTGGGAACAGGTCCCACGGCACCTGCATAGATTACCCTCTCTGGGTGGAGTCAGAGCCCCGATTGGGCATGTCGGTATCCCTGGTAACAGCACGGCATTGGCACAGGATGGTGTGAAGTCTAAGCCTGCCTGTGACTTCATCACATCCCGGGTTTGATAGAGCTGGGAGAAACTGCAGACAGAGTCAGGCTGGTGCAGGTTCCTTTCCCAAAGGGCCGAGTTCCCCCCTGACAAACCAACCTGCCGGCCAGGTCAGGCGCCTTCTACAACGCTACATATTAGCAGCCCCCAGCTAGCACTGGCTCCCTTCCTACCTTATGTCTGAACCACTTGCTCCTTCTCTAAGAAAGTATTCTGTTGGACTAAGGACTGTAAGATGGTTGTTTTGAATTTTTTTCTAAGTTTATTGTTTAGATATAAGAAGCACTTTGCCTCTCGTATGTGTAACCCCAACAAAGGCATCTTGCCAAAAATAATGTATTTTATCAATTAAATCTTAATTTTTATTCTTCACCAAAAACTGCGCCAAAAAAACCCCCTCTCTTTCTACACTTCTATTCACTGGTCTAAGGAATTTGGAGTGTTGCAGTGAAGGAAGCCAAAGTCACATTTTTTTATTTTGCAGGGCCAAGCTGAAGAGCTTATCGTGCGTCCACTGCTGGATGTGGATGTTGGATGGTGGGAACTCGGATGAAACGGGATCACTGTGACCTGCCATGTTCTCGTGGGCTCAGGACAACGGATTCGACAAAAAACCCCACAATATTCAGCTCTGACACCTTGTTCATCGGTGACGTGCTTGTCATCTTGCAAACTTCAGAGATACCCAAAACTCCGACTCGGTGCGATTATTGCCGTACAATAGGACTTGCGAGTCGTAAACTGCTAAGATGTCATGAACGCACCACTACAACTGAAAGGCTGTATCCGTAAAGTCTTCATTTTCACTGCACCAGTACCTCGGAGTGTCGCAGCGAAGGAAGTGGTCACACTTGCCTGGGTGGGGAAGGGGAGGGCACAGTGTCTCACCTGTCGATGGACAGCACCATCTCGTCCGTGCAGCCCTTGATCTTGCTCTGGGCCTCCAGGTGAGTCATGCCCTCGGTGGCGTGCCCGTCGATGGCCAGGATCATGTCCCCCGTGCACAGGTTGGCCTGGGCCGCTTTGCTGCCCGGCGACACCTGAGGACACAGCACCCAATCAGCAACCCACAGACATGCGTACGACTGGACAGGAAAGCACCACAGACCTGGACCCTTCACTGCCTGGACCCTTCTCAACCTCTCCAGTTCTCATAGACTGTGACATCATCACTCCTGGACAACATCGGCCGTGACGTCATCAGTGGGGGCAGCCTATAGCCTAGTGGCTCAGGTGTGTGGCCGTGTAGCCACAATAAGATCAATGCAGCTGTTGGGCCCTTGAGCAGGGCCCTTAACCCCCCCATTGCTCCTGGGGGGGATTAGGCCCTGCTTAGTCTAATCAGCTGTAAGTTGCTTGGATAAAAGCATCAGCTAAATAACTGGAATGTAATGTAATCACCCCAGCAAACATTTCCATGCCAGCAAATAAGCCATCAACACATCTGGATCAAATAAGCACCTCTGACAACATGACACCTGGATCACATTAAAACATACGACACTTACATACCCAAACATAATTACACCCGAGGTGGTATGTCTGACAATATCTGGATGACATCAGCATTACCAGTGTCACTACACTGAGAGAACATCAGAACTCAGAATGACAGCATTTATAGTGTTCAAAAGGCCTTTTCCTCCTTGGAAGTTAGAAACTGCCGACTTCCGAGATTTCATGATGTGAGTGACAGCTATAATTCACTCCTATTTGTTCTAATAGCAGTGCTAGTGCTTAACCACCAGCAACATGCACAAGCACTCCGCTAACTCATTACTGAAGACGTCGGAGGCTACGAGGAAAGCCACTAACAGCCATGGTTTCCAGACATCTCTTGAGCAGAACCATTACAATTACGGGAAATTCTGATGCAGTCGACTACATCAGAGACTATTTAATAGCAGAGCAATTCAATTACCTTTAGGGCTTTAGACTTTCCCCACATCGCTGAAAGACCACGATTCTCGCAAATTCTGTACTTAGTGGGTGTAAAAATAGTTTCACCATAAACCGAGCACCTACCCATTTAATTTTACACAAATCACGGACAACAGAGACCACAGTAGAGGAATACTTGTGCTGCGATGAAGTATTAGTACGGTACAGCAACTACTGCTAAACTGCTCCAACACCAACACTGAGGCCATAATCACAGTCAGTATTATACCGCGTGAACTGCAATCAGTTTCTGCGCAAGGAGCGCCACGTGGCACTCACAATATCGAAAGCAATCCAAGCATTCTGAAACAAATTAAAAGAGGAAATGGTTTGAAGATTACATGCAAATGAACCATTATTTCAAGGGGGCTATCAGAATGCATTGTTTCAAGATGGCAGCCACACAGACGGCTGTCCATGGGGGTGGGGGCTGCTCTCCCACAGTCCCAAACTCCTGTTTCTCTGCCTGGCAGAGGGGGAGGGCAGGACTGAGAGATTGAGATAGGAGGAGGAGTGTAAACAGGAGGTGGGAAAGGAAGGTGCAGCCTGCAGGTCTTGCCAATGGGGCCCTCGTCTGAGACAAGGTGGCTCACAGGAGCTGGGAAGGAGGAAGCATTTTACAGGGGTAGAACACGTTCAGGCAGCACAGTACTACACAGGCAGAGATGTGGGCTTGTGACTCAATGGTTGCGGGTTCACCTGCCCACCGATACGCCAATGCTTTACCCTTCAGTGACAGACTTAACTCAAATTCCTTCTGTGAAATATCCAGTAAAATATCTGGATGAGTGTGTCTGCTAAATACAAAGAAAAACACATCTCTGTGATCATTCAGAGCACCTGGAACTGCACTTCCCTCCATGGTGTGTCTGTGGTTCTGATTTGCACTTTGTTGCACGTCCCTCTGGATAAGCGTGTGTGCTAAATGCCTGTAATGTTTGTAAAGTATGAGTAATATGTGGCTGAACTGACAGAACGAAGGTGGCTCTGATTGGGAAAAACAGGAGAACATGCTGGTCTTCCCCAGCAAAAGCTCTGAGCGATCCCCTGCCTCCAGCACTAAACTTTTCACCGACCCCAAAGAGTTGAACACATGACTCCCCCAGCTGTAGCAATGAAAAGACTGAAGTGCTTGTGGTTGTCCCAGCTTGTCTGAAAGATGTCCCTGCAGTCTGTGGGCATCTGAACCCCAGCCCAGCACTGCAATGAGGAGCCAATGCAGGTTCTCGCCAAAAGGAGGGGTACTGTTGTGGCTTTTCAGGTAGCTTTCACCGTAAACCGAACAGCTAAGGTCTACAGCAGTGCTCTCCGACCCTGGTCCTGGAGAGCTACAGGGCCAGCTGGCTTGTGCTGTCGCACTGCACTTAATGAATCAATCAGAGCTGTTGATTAACGGTTAACTCGCCTCACCTGGTTACCTAGGTCTCGACAGGGTGCCGATTTTAAGGAGAAAACAAAAACCAGCAGACCCAGTAGCTCCCCAGGACCACTGGAAATTTGTACAAACTACAGGTTCCAAAGAGTGGTGAATTAGCAAACCCACTGGGAGAACAAGAATGATGATTTATTTAACTAAAGACAGACATTTTTTATTACATTTTTTATTACCAGAATCGCCCCTCCTATATTAACTCTGAATAACAGCTGTGGAAAAATGCAGACCCTCCATCCTGAGAGCTAGCCCCAGAGGGATACAGGTATGTGAGATGTACGAGGTCCATAGCTAAACCCACGCTACTGCCGCGGGCCATGTTAAGAAGGAAGAGAAAGGACTTTGATCTCAATAAAGAGAGAACTGAAACTCAGCTTCATTTGCTTTAAATCAGGGCGGTGACAACCCCTGGTACAGGTAGTTAACCTGGAAACGCTTCCCTTATGTGCAGTGAGATATTTTATGGGCCCACTAGAGCTCCACCCAGACAGGAAGGGAAAACATTTGCTGAACTTTAAGATAATCATTTTACTGTGGGCTGCCATCCCCGGAAGCAGACGTGTGTGTGTGTGTGTGTGTGTGTGTATAACACTGAGCTGCTTAAAAAGGAGAAGTGAAACACACCCTACTACAGTGGAAATTGATGGTTGACACAGTGAGCATGGCCAGGGAGGATAGTGATGGTGCCTGGGGTTAAGAAAAGGTGATAAGGTGGAGAAGAACAATAGAGCTCATCTTATTAAATTGTTCTGTAAATGTTTAAGGTAGAGGATGGGGTTTTATGAGAGTAGTCTTGGTTGTTGTGCAGTCTTGACAAAATCCAGAAATATCTTTTCTTGTCAGCTCAGCCATATCTGAAATCCCATACCACAGGGAGAGCAGCCCTGCCTGCTTCAGTTCGGAGAGGTCAGCTGGAAAGCCTGAACGCTCTAGATACCGAGTTGCTCGTTTCCTTCCTGATCGGAAGCGCTTGCAGAGAGCTGTCTTCCGTCAGGAATGCTGGCTCGGTCCAGCATAGTATATCGGCCTGGACAAGCTTAGCAGCCGCTTCGCTTCATTGCGCGGAATTAATACCTGCGGTAATGGTCAACGGTTTACAATCAATTTCACTGATCAAAACGGCTGCATGGGCTTCGCGTGAAAGAACGCCCGTGACCACAGCAAGACCAACACCTGCTGGCGTTAGCACTGTAGCCATCTGACATTTCTTCTTAACGGAATGGGCAGGGTGTCTGTTCGGGTGCTGATGTGGAGGAGCTGGGAGTGCTGGTCCCCAGTCGACCATATTTTCAGGGTTCAGCACTCCTAGCTGCAGCCATTAGCCTAGCTATAGCCCACAACTTCACTTTCCTAACCGATAACACGTGCACTGCTATTACATTGATCAGCATCAGAAAATAATAATTTTTTAAAAAGTATTGTATAATTGGCTATAAAATAATAGTTTTGGCTAAACAGGCCTACAACGTAAAGTAGCTATATTGGACGTCGATCTGATTAAACACACAAACGCATGAACCAATATGAAATGCAAATGAACTGCATGTAGGCCTACTGAAAATTACACTATGAATAAGATGTAACCTAACCTGCTAATGCAACAAAATAATGGTAAACTTTAATCAAATTATCTTTAGTCTACTACATAAAAATGCACGGCATCGCATTAAATGATGTATTTTTAAAATATCCGACAGCAGCTGTTAGGGCAAAACTGCGGTCTTTGCCCATAATACGCAGTAACACTGGTTCCGAGAAACAGCTGCCCAAAGGACTTTGCAGCATTTTAGCTGATAAAACACTCAATGCCACAACGATAGGCTACTGCACCATTGTCTGTCTCCACTCAAAAACTTTTCGAGTTGCATAACAAGTAGCACATAACAAATGTACCGTTTCTGGTGCTTCGTGGAAATTTTACTCATCTTAGTTTGAGGCAATTCTGGCAAAAGAACCGCACGACATTAATTTTCCGTGTTATATTCTCACAATAGGCCAGACCTCTGTTATGACCGATTAGTTATCAAAAGGAATTCGCCTAGGCTAACCATTCAAAGTTTTATTTCACTTAAAATACTCATCAACTTTCTTGCCGCACAATATCCTAGCCTAGCTATAAACTAGCCCAAGTCAGCTGCAGCTTCGAGTGCTACCAGAAATGGGACTAGATCCTATCGCCCGGAGAGAAATGCCGAAACAGTGACATCTGTATCGGAGGGCGTTCTGTTCAGGGTGAGTTGGTTGTAGCGAGCACCTACCCGTGAGATGGTCAAAGGTTGTTCGAAGTCCTTCCCACCAACCAGCCGGAACCCCCACGGCCCGGGACCTTCCATGACAACTCGCACAGGCATTTTCCCCGAAATGGCCGAGAATCTAAGTTTGAAGACGAAAGCAATTCGAGGCTGAAAGTGCTAGGCAGTAAGTTAGGTGCGCTACCAGAAAGTGCTCCGAGAAGCAGCCGACAAAAAAGTGCCTGGCGGGGAGGTGCCTTTTCGAGAGCTGATACAGGGGCGGTCCCCTTCCTTCTCAACGTTTGGCCGACTCTCGCCTGAAATTTCCAGGCTGATGGGGCTTATTTCCCATGTTTGTTTAGGGATGTACCCTTGCGTCATCGTATTACATGCAATCTTACCATTTATGGTAGAGCCGATTCCAAGGATGTGGAATGTGCCGCTCCCAAAGTCTGGATTCCTGGCGGTCTTCCGGAGATCTGCCACGGACAAACCGAAACATGTTCCTGGGGTTGGCGTGAGTGTGAAGGGCTGCCTTGGGCTACATAAAGACACTGCCTTTCTCTGTTGCATTATAAATATAACCACGTTTAAAACTGAAAAAAGAAAGAAATATAACATGTAGCTTAGCCTAGGCCAATAGCCCGTCTTTTAAAAGAATGCATAAGCACCGTAGCATAGCCCAAATTAACTTAACGTAATATAGGTCTAAAACACTGCTCAGTCATTCGACTAAAGCTGAAACTTTAAGTGCTTTGTGAAATTACCTATTAAACAGTTTTTTTTTTTTTATTACTTGAAGGGACTTAATATTGAATATTAAGCATCCAATTATCATCCTGTTGCATTAATTAGTCCAATGAAAAATATAAAAGTAGCATTTGCTTGAGAACTAGTTTACATTTAAATGATAAACATGATCCTTTGTTACTGTAGTTTAATCTGTTTATTTAGCCTATTTGTTTTAAAGCAACACCTGAATTCGATTGAGAGAAAAAGGCCATATTGCCCTCGCTTGTGTAGCTTTTTACTAAACACACAGAACATATTTTAAACCTAAAGCAACTGCACGAGGCTACATTATTATTTCAACTGCCTACCATAACGTTTGTGCACAAGAACAAGTGTTGGCTAGAATATTCTGTTCTAACGTGATATAATATTAGCCCGATTCAGTCTTCAGTAGGCCTAACTATAGCTAGGCTACTGTGTGGATACGCATTGTGAAGCCGAGTTTATGCCCCCCCCCCCCCAAAATAATGGAATAAAAATGCGAAAACTTTTTAATATTACGTGTGCCCTCTAGCGGCCAGTACACGACGTGAGAACTAAATAACTATAATCATAGGATGTCTGAAGATTTTTCCTCCTAGAAGACTGTTATTAATTCAGTTATTTGGATATTCATTTTAAAGTGGCATTATCCTAAGCCACGGGTATAAAATGTAATCTTGTAGCAACTCAACCCATGCATGCATCCACTACAAAAACATGTGGATAGTGCATTGTGCTACTAACAATGTTATGAGAACGTTATCAAACACATGGGGAAGTGGTCTATCAGGAAAACGTGAATGCCTGCCTCTAATGCATCTGAATGAATTTCTCAGAACAGGCATTAGGTAATTAAAGGCATTAGGTAATTAATTTCAGGATTCCGTCACACGACAGTCTAGTCAAAATTTCATAGATGCAAAACAGCCAACAAAGCAAGTTATCTCACATTCAAATTTTATGAAAAGCTTTTCACAGAAAAGTCCCAACTGTCTGGCATTGTCTGGTTTTCATGTGAAGGGCGGATCAACTGAAAACATGTAATGTTCTCAAACACAACCTAATTAAGTTATTACCCACATTCTTAGTGATAAGATCTCCCCACTTAGTTTCCTAGAGCCTCTTGCAGCTTTGCTATGTGAATGAGTCTGTGTCATGCACTGGTCATGGTGAACTATGGGCGACCAATTGTAGGATAATAAATAAGATGTGCAAATTGTTCAAATACAGTAAATAATTCACAAGTACAGGTGCTGACACCACTCTTGTGACCTGATCCTGTCGGGAAATGCATGCCATTACATTAACTGTGTTAACAGATCTGTTGAATGGCTGAGATCTGTAGAAAATGACCCATCTATAGCAATTCAAGATTCTTTGGACATCTAAAATGTATAGAACACCCAGGTCTGTGGAACATGTGCAGCATTTCTTCAGTAACACTTGAAACCTACAGCACACATTCCTCTTGTGTCAGCAGATGTATTAGAAACCTGTGTATTACCATACACTAATAGCCCAGGGACAGACCCCCTTCACAATAAAATATAAGCAAGAACGGTAGCTTTGTCCTGTCAGCTGTGATAGCAAAACCTGCCAACTTCTTAAATTGTTCATATTACATACAGTAAGTAATCCTCCAAGTGTAACAGTATTGAATTAAGATATCTCATATTTACACAGGCTGTAATTCTTCCAGCTTTGCTTGAGAACATGATTAGTTTCTTCTTATAAATAAAGACATCATCCCAGTTATATGCTTTAATACAGTTTATTAAATATTGCATAATACTGAAATCACAGCAGTAAATAGTGTTCTTTTTAATTTAGTATTGTCATAGCAACAGCACTGCAAATAGAAGCAAACCAACAAAACATGAGGCAGGTGTGCATTTGGGCAAACCGCAGTATACATAGGCTACAGTAACATAATCGATAGTAATGTTACGCTATGCTTCTCTTACTGCTAATTGCGTTTTTCTCCCATCACATACGCTATAACTTGCAATACAACGATAAGAGTAATACTCTTAAATATGACACGGATACACTTTTCCCGATGGACAAAGAAAATAAAAACGGAAAAAGAAAAACGATGCGTGATTCGGTAAAGCAAATGTGACGCACGCGTGGTTACGCTCACAGTGTGACGCGGACCACGCCGCATTCTGTTGCTTCTACTCTGTGCTTCAAAATAAAGGCAGAAAATCTAGAGCCGAATGACTTCATTTCTCCTTCTCTGGTTTTCCTCTATATAATATACATATTTACAATCCTACATTAGCCAGACTTGTCAAAATGTGCATTCATGCTGAAAAGTACTGAGAGTCCATACAATTATGTATAATGTTATGTAGGCTATACACTTGAGTATTTATTTGTTTCAGCAGACACATTCACACATCTCGAGGGTACCGGTGTCTGATTATTCTGATGTCTTCCAAAGACTCAGACTAGAGAATACATCTCTATAATGGTTCTGCTCAATCTGAGCCATGTTTTCCTGTCTTTTCATTCTCAGTTTGCCCTGGAAGCCTCTCGGAGGTGGAGTGAACAGCCCTTTGTGTTGGCCTGGTTCTTTGCTAGATAAAATTCACACATTAGAATATTCCTCAATATCGATTAACTGGAGTTATTTAGCTTATGTGTGGATGTCCAGTGCATCAAATGCACAACCAAACTGAATACATTAAGCATCCAATGAAACCACCATCATATAGCAATCAACCAATGGCGTCAACAGTAACGGGCAACAGACCAATGGCAGCCAAGTGCTGCGGCACACCGACACTCTCATTCGCTAACACAATCAAGAGTCATGGCATTTAAAATATAACAATAAAAGAAAGAAAACCAACAATTCACCTGAATTAGATAATTACAACGTTTATATAATGGGCACACGATGGCTTCATAACTGCTTTGTAACGCTTGACAAAATAATTAATTAAGGTTCATACCTGCCTATTTCAGCCTTCGTTGTGATGCTTCTCATGCTGCAGTAATGTGGTGTTTTTCATTATTAGCGATTGTGATCATAATGCAATGTACATATTGAGCATAATGCTAAGGAAAGAGATTGGCCACCAAATCTATACACATACTGCCAGCATTACTAAATACTAACATATACTGGGGAGGTGGAGACATCACCAGTTAACACAACCAGTCTGTCCAATCAGGTCACCCTTCAGCCATACACACACCTAGTCTGCTTTAGTAGACCGCCAGTGTTATGATTAACCAGAAATGCATTATACTGTAAGTATTGAAATCCCCCAATCCTGTTCCTGGAGATCTACCATCCTGTAGGATTTCACTTCATCACTAATTTTGTACACCTGGATCAACATGACTCGCCTCCACATTCAACAGGGTCACACAGAGTTTGACACGACTGTTTTTCTGAGGAAATTACAAATGAGTTTTGGGCAACCTCACAGTAGTGGGGGAAATTCTACATTTTTTCTTTCGTAGGAGAAAAATAATAAATATACGATGCTATGTCACTGACATTCGAGTTCTGGACTAAAACTAGTGGAAACTGTCAGACTGGTATTAAATAAACTTGTGAGCTAGTGAGTGAAATGAGGCTACAGTCATACTTAAGCAGACACTCCATTCTGACTCCCATGTACCCGCAGTTTCTTGTGACAGATGGTACCCCAGTTTATACCATTCACCTGTACAGTAAGTTACAGATATGTGGCTGGTCTTACTGATATAAATACCATACTGCACCAACTGCCCAATGGATCAACCGGCCTACTTTCTTCACAGAGACATTTAGACAAGTCTGATCTACTGCTCTAGTTTTTGCTCTGGGTCAAATCCACAGTGATTCTTCTGTACAAACATGTCTGAACTTAACTGGGGTCCAGTAGAAGGCTGGAATAACACCTTTAGACACAAACTTGACAGCTGCTACAATACCTGCTTCATATTCATCTGTTTATGTGTTTGAGATTTTAATACTTGTAAGCCATACTTGGGGTATTTTGTAGTGAGTTTGCAAAACCATAAAAAATCATTAAAGCATTAATCTCTGAATTATGTGACTTCTCTGTTACTTCAAAACTATATTTTTACCCCAAACACTGCCTTATCATCAAAACATTGTGTTAGCTTATGATAAAAATCAATAAAATAATTTGATTTGCTTATCGTGCTTATTTCCGATATTTTTGAACAGCAGTCAAATTCACACAGGTTAGTGTTTTTAGTCTTCATTGGATTACAGGCACTATACAATTCCCAAAACAAGCATTTTATAAAAGCTGTAACTGACTGGGAATCTGAAAAACAAGTGATTACCAGCTAGGCATGATGGAAATGGTTACATCCAGCTTAAGAGGAAATATATCCATGCCCGTCTACTTTCAACATGTATTTTACAAAACACTGCCATTTACAACAGCTATTTTGGCATATTATCTCCAGATCCCTTGACATATCCTTTTGAGTGTCTATAAACGTGAGGTCTACATCGATAAAAAAATGTATAATTGCACATAAGCTTATCAGTTTGTATTTTAGAAATAAGGAGACAGCTGTGTCCCTTAAGGTAGAAAAGGATGGCAGACATTTTGAATTGAAAGTAGGCAAACTTGTGGTAAGTATTTTGTACACTTACTTATTTTCAGACTATTTTGTTCTGGCTTTTTCATACAGAAAACCAGTCATTTTTATCTGCGCTACCACAGAATTCACCTTTGAGGTGATTGGGTAAGTCTCAGAAAGGTTCCTCGTACCATAAGGTGATCCTTATGCAGTGAAAGGTTCCTCGTACCATAAGGTGATCCTTATGCAGTGATGGCTGACACCCGGACCAGGAACAATGCAACATTTTCACTTGTTTTAAGGGAAAAGAAGTAAAGCCAAAAACATGGTGAAACAAGACACCATTTTCTCTTCTGTGACTCTGGGAATGTCATTAAATTTCGTGCTTGTTTGTTTTCAACTTTCCATCAACACTGAAGGCGGCGTTGAAAATACACATTTCCCGTTATGTTTAAGAAGAAATGAACACGTGTGTGAAGCAACAGGGGTGGAAAATATGAGTGTGAAACCAAAAAGCAGGTGAATCCAACTGCATGCTCTACTTAGCCCGTGCATAATGTGCGGGAAGATAAGAAACCTCCATTCAATCAGCAAAAATAAAATAGTATTTCTTTATGGCACATCATTATCCGATAATGTTTCTGTTTTGTAGTGTATCAGATTACCAGTCAAGAGAACATGAAATCAATCAATCGGTTCATTTGAAATTCAATTAAACAACCCATTAATTAACCAATAAAGCACGAGCAGTTTCTTATATAATACATTCCAAGTCTATAACAGTTTAAATAGTGCCAGTGTTATAGCCGATGGTGATGGTGTGGGAAATGATACAAAATGGGGGCGATTCCCACACAGGAGCAACATGCTATGCTAACATGGCACTTCCTGCTCCACTGTACAGCCCTGTTCCTCTGCCTCTGCCTTAAGAGTACAAAACGTTTCCCAAAACCCTCTGCTGCTACCGTAAAGCATACTTCCATTATACAACTATGCCAGTTTCACATATATCCTGAAAATACTTATCATTCAAAAATAGATTATGAATATGTAAATAACATATTTAAAAATAATGTATAAATGATACATTCATATGTGTGTGCTGACCCCCCCCCCCTCCCAAAAAAAAAAAAAGTATATTTTAAAATCTTATTGATGATGGTGATAACACTGGTGATGATAAATATACAAATTATTATGATTATTATATAATAAATTGCACATGAAGAAACCACCGCGCTTATGAATTCTGTACTCTAGTTGAGGGTATGTTATGAAAATAGAAAGCATAAGAAAACCATTATATACTGTAAAGAAATAACATGCAACAGTCAAATAAAAATAAATAAAGATTTCTGAAAGAAATATTGCAGATGGTTGCAAACACAAAATTCACACTGAAGTCTGCAAATACAGGCATAGGGATGCAGTGGCTGCATAGGATGGATAATATCTCTCCTGCTCTCTCTCTGCCACACACACATTCACACTGTCACACACTTACATACACACACATACACACTCTCATACACATTCACACACAAATGCATGTACGGATACACAGACATACACAAACACGTACGTACACATACAAACAAATTTATGGACACACATGCACAGACGCATGCTCACACAAACACACATACATGCACACACAAACACGTACGCACACACACTCATGCGTGCACACACTTACACACACAAGGAAACATGTGGGGACACACTCACACGCATGCACGCATGCACACACACACACTCACACACACAGAAACACTCACACACACAAACACATACACACACACACACTAGGGTCAGTGATGGTAATATTATATCCCACAGTGTGTGTGTGAGGTAGCTATTGGAAGGCCACTGGATTCTCTATGCGTGTAAACGCACACTTCGGTTTCTGCTCAGATCTACGTGGTGTTGTGAAACGCTTTTATTCTGACACGCTCTCCATGAGTCGTGTACTGCTGACTGCAGCGACACCTATTTCTAAACTGTGCTTCAAAGAAAACTCTCGTATTATTTACAATGTAAACCACACAGCAAGACCTAAACATTTCTGTCAGCTACATATTAAATCTGAAGGGCATGTCACGGATATAGCTGGGTGTGTGTGCGCCAGCGAAACGCTCTCGCAACACTCTGATAACGTTCTCTTAACGTTGCCAGGGTGTCCCGATTTTCCGCTGGGCTGGAGAGCGTAACAGACTTGCTCACCGCACCGTAGAGATCGGGCAGTGAATCTGATGTTTCTCCCTCCTTCCTCTCTCTCTCTTTCTTCCTCCTCCTCTTCCTCCCTCCCAGAGAAGAACCTTGTCTCGTGATCGACCGCATACCCCCGAACCTTTGCTTTCAACCTGGTCGAGACGCGACCGTGACGAAATAAACCTCTAGTACTGATTTCCAAACTCAACAGGCAGCCGTGGGTGGGATGTGGGCAGAGTGCGCTGAGAGCGAGCGCCCGGGCTGCGGGGGTTACTGGCTGACGGGCTTGACGTAGTTCCCTGGGAAAGTGCCAAACTCTTTCGTTCTCCTGGAGGTTCCTGAAAACAGCCAGAGACAAAGAAGAAGAAGAATAAACCGAGTTAATGGAAGTCGACACCCCAGTAGAGGCATTTAGTGGCGATACAAAACTAGCTGCCCGTCGGTCTAATGGCGGTAAAATCTGTTGCATTAGAAGGTAAGTGCTAAATGCGATGGAAAAAAAATTTCAGCATGAAATGAAAAGCTCTGCTCTGTCCTTGCCATTCACTTACTCTGCATTAGCGGATCGCTAACTGGAAAGGTCTGCTATTTTTAAAACCCAAATCAATAACCAAGCAGTAATCAATGCTAGAGAGCTGTACGGTACTCCACGTCCGTACTTAAAGCGGCACAATAAGGCTGATGATACAGTTTTATTGAAATCATTTATGGCCTTGGTATACAAATATGTGATTACTTGCAATATTGCAAAAATGCTGAAAGCCTGCGTGAGCAGCTGGAGTTTCCTTGGATAAACGGCACTGTAGTAATGTTACAGTATGTAAGAGCCGGTTACCGTTGGGAGTTCTGTCACTGTGACATCATCGGTCCTGACATTTCTTACACATCCAGCAGTCCGGCTTTCTGGTCAGGATGTTTTGTGAGGTTTTTTTTAACAATCAAAGCATCTTCCAGCTTAGATGCATAATCAAAGTACCATAGATATATAATTGCATTTGGAACAAGCAGCATCCATCCAATCCACCTCCATGATGGCTTCATTGGCCACTGACTGGCTCCCATCGGAATCCGGCAAACAAAAGCTGTCTTATATATATCTTTTATGTGGTACAGCCACCATTTTGTCTCCCCTTGGTCACACAGAGGCCCTATTTAAGAATGAGCAAACAGGAATGTGAGCGTTGGACATACCAACAAACCAGCCATCGTCGCACTTCTCCATGACGTTGACCAGATCACCCTCCCGGAGTTCCAGCTCATCCTCGTTCTGCGGGACATAGCTGTAGAGAGCCTGGAAACTGTGGAGGACAACACGCAGTCAGACACGAGCCACCCCAAAACCACAAACACTACAAATACCATAGAGCACCCCAAAACCACAAACACTACAAATACCATAGAGCACCCCCAAACCACAAACACTACAAATACCATAGAGCACCCCCAAACCACAAACACTACAAATACCATAGAGCACCCCAAAACCACAAACACTACAAATACCATAGAGCACCCCAAAACCAAAAACACTACAAATACCATAGAGCACCCCAAAACCACAAACACTACAAATACCATAGAGCACCCCCAAACCACAAACACTACAAATACCATAGAGCACCCCAAAACCACAAACACTACAAATACCATAGAGCACCCCAAAACCACAAACACTACAAATACCATAGAGCACCCCAAAACCAAAAACACTACAAATACCATAGAGCACCCCAAAACCACAAACACTACAAATACCATAGAACACCCCAAAACCACCAAACTACAAATACCATAGAGCACCCCCAAACCACAAACACTACAAATACCATAGAGCACCCCAAAACCACAAACACTACAAATACCATAGAGCACCCCAAAACCACAAACACTACAAATACCATAGAGCACCCCAAAACCAAAAACACTACAAATACCATAGAGTACCCCAAAACCACAAACACTACAAATACCATAGAACACCCCAAAACCACCAAACTACAAATACCATAGAGCACCCCAAAACCACTAACGCTAGAAATACTATGAAGCACAACAAACACCACTAACTGCCATGGTACATGACACATAAGCAATGCTAAGTACATGCGGTGAGTAGCCTGATAACAGTAAAATCATCAACATGAAAGAGTTTTTAATTGAAGTACAACAAAAGGGTTGAAAATGTATGTGAATGCTAGTAATCAGAATTCTGGTACATAAATTCCACATGGAGACATTTTGAATTCTCCTATACTCCAGATACTCTCGGTATGTGAAGACAAGTGACATTTTTTAAAACCCTACCCATTAAAAAAAACACAAAAACAATTGTGCGCCCTCTAAAGGCAATAAGTTGTACTTCCGCTCACATTCTTTCATGCCTAGTACAGATTGTTCCATACACGTTGGATCTCATTAATTAAATATATACGCTGAAATACAGTACATGCTGAAATATATGCTGAAAGAGATGATATGCCAAATTATACAACAGTTTCTTCCGCAAGGATTCACACGATAAGTCACTTTCAACTAAGCAAAAACCAAACCGCATTGCTTGCTGTTGTTAAAACGGCATAATAGTAGTCTAAATTTTGTATCGTTCTTCACGTTTCCTTTTTTAAATGTAGACACGTGTTGGTAAAACTGTTGTATAATTGCAGTTTTCCCAACACGGCCTTTGGCCTCGTGCCCGTGAACGCCAGTGACAATATCTCACAGTGAACCACTCCTTCTCTTGCTTTACATACATCATAAATGCTATATGCAAAACATCGCTCTGGCATGAGTTCAGGTGTCAGTAAGATGGGAGAGTCTTTGAGAGTGACAGAGTCCTTCTGAGAACATAGACATACTCTACATGAAGGACTACAGCTGACAGAACAGGCCATCAGAAACAGAGACCTGTGACTGACCCCAGCATAATACAGGTCCCCATCAACAACCTTCATGGAGACCATGGGCTACTACTCGCAGAACTTCAGTTTCTGATGTGGGCTCCCTGTCATGTGACACTGAAGTACCTCAGTCATACCACTAGATGGCGGAAAAGGCCCTCATAACTCACGGATGAACCCCATGTGCAGTGGTAGAGAATCCCGTTCCCCTTGCTGAATCTACCCAGCTAGCAGCCTAAGCCTGACCTGGACGGTCTCTCTCTCTACATATCTGAAGGTTTACACGCTACTGACCATTCAGGAAAAGGTACGTATTAAGGAGGTACCCCCGACTCCGCCCGGTAGAACACAATTAACCGTCCTTTGGAGAAGAATAGAGTATGATAACTTAGAAAACATAAGCCTTTACAGTTGAAGCATATCTGCGCTGAGCTATATTGAGCTCTATACAGTATATTTAGCTGTAGATATAATCACAGTTTACAGAATGCCCCTGCCACCAAAATAAACCACCACAACCACCCTTTTCCTCTTTCCTTTCTCAAACAATAATGTTGAGAAAAATATAGATTTCATATTGTTATACTGGAGGGGTTGCCGGCCACTTTTCAGCTTTGACTCTGACCAAACACAGCAGGACAGATTCAGTGAGGGGCCATGTTTAGGTGTAAAATAAAGAAGATGTGATATGGTGAGACACAAAGTTGTCATTCATGCTTAACCATAATTTAAGAACAGTTATATGCAGAAGCTCATATCAATGCACTGGAGTCTTCCCCATTGCTGCCATGGTGGGTGGAGCTGCCACATTCGGCCAATCACCGATTGGTTAAAATCGGTAAGTTCTTGGCAACTCAAGGATCTCCCGCTTTTGAGGCTAAGGGAACTATGCTCTGCAGCACTGCTGATAAACAAGGGAACAAGCTCCTGGCACAGTCTCAGAGCCTGTTTCTCTTCTAGATACAAATTAGACCAGATAAGCGCTTCAAGAACACGGGGGGTAAAACAAGGCTTGAGACAAGCGTGTGGAGCTGAATAAAGACTTGTGGTTTTCAGAAAATGTATTTGCTGAAATGAAAACGCGAGTGCACTGCAAAAAAACTAAAAATAAGAGTCTTAACACGTATTTTTGTCTTATATTTAGACAAAATCGTATTTCTATTACTTGATTAATTGACAAAAAACTGCCAATGAGGTGAGAAAGTTTGACTTCTCAAGCAAACAGTAACTTAAAACATGCTAATATTTTCTACTATGTCTTAACTTTTGCTCAGACATTTGCTCTCTTATCAAACTAAGGACTTTCACAATATGACTGTTGTTCATAAAGTCCTGGATTTTGGGCCTTTTTAAAAACTCGCCTCCACCTTGCTGCTGCTCCCCACCCCTTACCCTCAGGAGTGTGAACACTGCGAAACGTCCTCACTGTGATAAAGTCCGAGCAGGACGACAGAGAGGGAGAAAGAGGGAGGGTTGTTGGGGCGTTGGGGTGCGGGGGGTGTGTGCGGGGGGTGTGTGGGTGCGGGGGGTGTGTGCGGGGGGTGTGTGTGGGGGGGACTCACATTCCGCAGCTGGGCCGCGCGGGTTCTGGACTGGGCGTGTGCGGCTGTGGTTGCTGGGAAACGATGAGAGAGTGTTTACTGGGCTGCAGTCTCCGGCCCCGCCCCGAATCGGGCGCCCGGGAGAGAGTGCTGCAGTAGCGCACGGACGTCTCGGCGATGCTCAGGATCTCCTTACACACCGCCTCCTGGTGGAGGGAGGCCAGAACGCAGCGGCCCTCCCAGACCCCCAGCCCGGCCGGCCGGCGCAGACAGTCAGAGGGGGGGGGGGGGGGGGATGGAGGTTTGCAGGTGGTGGGGGGTGTGAGAGGGGTTTGTTAGCAGGCAGGTAGAAAGAAGTCAGGAGGCAGAGGGGGTCCGGTGAGTATCGAGGTGGAAAGGGATCCGTTAAAACCAGGAAAACCAGGAAAACCAGGACAGATGAGGAGGTGAGGTCCAGAGGTAAGCATGGAAAGGTAAGACATAGAAGTAAGTGCTAAGTCACAGAAATCACAGTTATGAGAGGTCTGAAATGGAGAGAGTAAAGTCATGCACTCGGATTAAAGATGAGCGTCTGGTCAGTTCTACTCTGAGGGAAGGAAGATCAGAGGAGACAGTAGTGGGAATGAGAGTGTTAGAGGAAAGGTTAATCTGAGGGCTGGGGGGATGACCGGGGAGGGCTCTGCTCTGTCCTCAGCACCCCCTCCCTGTGCCTCTTCCTCTTCCTCTTTCAAAAAGTCATCAACACTCTGAAGAGCAGGTCAGTGTGCTCCCACTCCAATGCTTTCAGTTACCAGGAATGACTGTTACATCAGCATTAGAATGTGATCTTACACTTTACACAAAGGGTTAAAGGCATACTATGCAGGACTTTTTCCTTGAATATAGGAGATATAATGACAGGTATCAAATATAAAAATGGAGGTGAATGGATGGGATTGAGGGATTTCTTTGATTGTAAACTCAGGACCACAGCAAGGCTGAACATTTTGGTATGCCTTTAAATGGCATTAAAATTCTAAACATTGTAAACAATGGTGATGTCACATTTAATTTTATTTTGCTCTCTTTACAATTTTACTGGCTATATCCAACTCGGTTTACAGCCTGTGATTAAAAACAAAGCAATGCTGAAATTGTGCCCCTTGGCTGAAGAGTAACATCCTTTATGGTGAAACATCCTTCTACTGCAGAGTAGTAGCGTTGCCATGGAGCACTGCTTACCGCGAACGAGTTGGCGTTCATCACGTTGTCCTGGATGTCGAACAGCAGCACGGGACTTCTGGAGGACCGGCCCTGGTACTCACCATCACTCTTCACCAGCTGATGGAGAAAGAAACGGCACTTAGTTTCCGTGGGTTACACAGCCGGACCTGTAGAGGGCGCTGTTAGTCCTACAGAGGCGCGGGGAAACGCAGGTAAATGGTTGGCATTTATATAGCGCCTTTATCCAAAGCGCTGTACAATTGATGCTTCTCATTCACCCATTCATACACACACACAGCGACGGCGATTGGCTGCCATGCAAGGCACCAACCAGCTCTTCAGGAGCATTTTTTAGGGGTTAGGTGTCTTGCTCAGGGACACTTCGACACAGCCCGGGCCGGAGATCGAACCGGCAACCCTCCGACTGCCAGACGACTGCTCTTACTGCCTGAGCCATGTCACCCAGGTCATCAGTAGAGGGGAAAGGTCATCCAGGGGAGGAACACACCGCAACAACGCTGCCCACAGTTCACACCAGAGCGTTCAGTGCCACACGCCGTCCACACACAAATCAAAACAACATCCTGCTTTCATCAAACGCATGCAAGTGACCAGTTAAACAGCACAATAGCTTTGGTTGTTCCTTAAATAATTAAAACCACAATATTTTAACAAAATGCGTAAATATGCAAAGAAATCTCAAATATATGTTCAGAACCTGTAATATTTTATATGGCATGTTTTTATGTTTATTATTTCCACAAACCCTGAAGAAGAAAAGTCTCTCCAGACAGGGTTGGTGCCATAGACAAAACTTAAAACCTTGCAGTGTGAGGTAGGCCCCAGCAACTGGAGGACCTCTCTGCTTAAACTCAGAATTTAACACCAGCTACATGACCTTGCCAGTGAAAGAGTCACTGTTATGACATGAAATGCAGTAGGATATGAAATCCTACTCAAGAGGCAAGGCTGGCATACAGAAAAACCACACGGCCACATTCTGTGACAAAATGTTGCAGTCCGGCATTAGCCATCCCATTGGGTGGTAGCGGTGGTTGCTCTAACGGGGGATAAAAAGGTGATTGGCCAGTGGCGGAGGTGATTTGCGAGGCCCTGAGACGCAGCACTGCACACCATGCAGCTGATACCTCTCCCGGGCTGCTGAGCCAATCGCAGAGGGCCTCCCGCTCGCTGCCCCTCTCTGGCTCCGCCCCCTCGCCCAGCAGGCCACTCAGGGGGCTCCGCCCGCCCAGCCAGCCCTCCAGCCCCGCCCCCCCACAGGGACTGAGGCTGCGCGAGAGGCGGGGCGAGGGCGGGGACAGCAGGAACTCCTCCCCCTGGGGCGGGGTGAAGGTCAGGAAGGGCGTGGCCGAGCTGGGCCGGGGCGGGGGCAGAGGGGGAGGCACGGGGGAGGCGGAGGGGGACCCCGGGTAGGGGCTGTAGCTGATTGGAGGGACGGGGCTGGCGGACAGGGAGGGGGGCAGGTACTCGCCCCAGCGGTAGGAGGCCGAGGGCGGGGGCGGTAAGGGGGGGGTGGGGGCCGCGGGGGGGCTGCAGCCCATCCCCATGGTGAGGGAGATCCACTCGGAGGAGATGGCGTGGACCTCGGGGGACACCGAGCGCTGGCTGGAGCGGGGGAGGGGCAGGGGCGCCGTGCTCAGGCGGGTTCGGGGGATCTTTGGGTCGAGGAGGAGGAGGGGGAGGAGGAGGAGGAGCGAGGAAAGAGGTGGAAAAGGAGGAAAGATTAAATGAGGACAAGAAAAAAGCAGACACAAAATAACAGGGAGAGTAACTGACCGGTGGGAACGAGATACGGAATACACGACATCGCTCTGCTGCAGTGCACTAACGGGTAAGAGATAAACTCTTCTGTGATTTCTTGCTGTGATGAAAATGAATAGTTATTTTGAATGAGGGCAAGTGCAGACGTGGGTCAAATACTTAATTGCTTTGGATTAAAATACTTTTCTATGCTTAACTGAGCTTGTCTGGTATATCGGAACTCTCAAAAAGTGCAAATCCCACCTTCTGGTCCTCTTGGTTGGCTCACCAGGCAAGATCACAGCACAGAAAAGTATTTGAATCCAAGACAATTAAGTACTGTATTTTACCCAGGTCTGTTCAAGTCTTCGCTGATTGGCTGCCTGCCCACCTGTGGCGAGGCGTTGCTGCTGCGATTGGGTGATGGCGTAATGGGCGGGTCGGGGTAATCCACGCCATTCTTGATGCGGGGCCGTTTGTGCACTTCGATGTAGGTGACCGGGAAGATGCCCTGGCGGTTGGTGCCGGAGACTTTACCCTCGTACCAGTTTTCATCCACACGGCGAATTAGTGTGATCCTCTCACCCTGCGGGGAAACAGCAGCGGTCAAACAAAAAACACACTGATTCACAGATGCACAATGCTAACGCTAATGCAGACACAGACACAGATTCACACTGCACTCTACAACCAAAATACACGCGCACAGTGCAAACACTATTGCAGACTAACCCTAACGCTAATACAGACACAGATTCACTCTGCACTCTACAACCAAAATACACGCGCACAGTGCAAACGCTATTGCAGACTAACCCTAACGCTAACACAGACAGATTCACATATGTGCTAATCCTAACAGACACACAGATCCCACATGGCACTCAACAACCAAAACACACACATGTGCAGAAACCAACACACCTGCAGACACACTCGGACACACAGAGACATAGACATGCACACACACACCACACACACAACGGCACACGCAATCCTAACTCTAATGCAAACGGAAATTCCAACACTGCACTCTACAAACCACCACACACACTGATGCACACACACATACACTGACGCACACACACACACACACACACACACACACACACACATACACTGACGCACACACACACACACACACACACACACTGACGCACACATACTGGTATGGCCGGGAGAGATGCAAAACCTTTCCCCTACCTTCCTGAAGGACATCTCCACGGCGGTGTCTCCGTTGAAGTTGAAGCGGGCCAGGGCCTCGCCGTACTCCAGGACCTGGACGGGGGCCTGCTTCTTCGGCTGGGCCTTTTCTGTGGGCGGCAGGAGCTGCAGCACAGACACCTGCTTCAGGCCCCCAGGCACCAGCTTCATATAATACACCAGCTTCATATAATACACCAGGGGCCAGAGGCATATAGGCACCAGCCTCATATAATACACCAGCTTCAGACAGGCTCTAGTATTCTAGTACAGACACTATGTTCACCCAGACACAAGCTTCATATGGACACCAGCTTCAGACAGGCACCAATACGATACACCCAGAACTAGCTTCAGACAGCACCAGTACCATACATACGCTCTGTTCATCCAGACACCAGCAGGCTCTACTACCATGCAGGCACTATGTTCACCCAGACACCAGCTTCATCAACATTATACTGTACCGATGTTCCTTTCATGCCCTTCGCTCGAGCAACTTCACCAAAAAAGTTACAAGAAACACCATGACACAGGGTACAAAAACACATGCTGTTTACAGTGCAATGTATTTTCAGTGGAATCTCCAGGAACTAGTGATATTTACCTCTACGTAACTCCGAGGGAAAATACCCATTCGACCATGGTGCTCTCCTTCGAACCAGTTCTGATCAATCTGTCGACAGATGTACACGATGTCCCCCTTCTGAAAGGGCAGCTCTCTGGTGGGGAGGAACACAGACGTGAGCCAAGCGAAGCCCCAGGGCATTAATAAAACACGGATGCATTACCAGATACAGCAGAAAAGCAGAAAGACAGCAGTCTAAGTCTTACTTAAGGCAATGGATCGTGTTTCAGCACAGAAGGGACAACACCAAACTCATATGACGCCGCAATTCATGGCTTAATTCAAGAGTTTATGCATTTCTCATGATTCATTTCACCCTCTGATGCACAACATCAACAACATCTGTCAAAAGTGACATGACAGAATTCTTATTTTCTATATCTTTGCATTGCTTGTGCATGAAAGGGTTAAGTGGTATTCATGTAATTACATACAGGCATTGAAGAAAGCAAAAATAGTGCTAAACTAAGCAGTAAAAATGTGCAAAAAAACACAAAAAAGACTGCACGGCACTCAACGAACTGTTCAGAGTAGCGTCTCTGGCTCTGTGCCACCCTGCTGGAGATCTTGCCAACAGATTTTTATTTTGGGAATGACTGATTCACTTATTTATTATTTTGGCTTCATGAGTGATCACTGGCACACTTATAGTATGATAATCTCTTATAATGTATCTTCTAACATTCATTTGAAAACTACCTCTAACAAAAGCTTCTCCATTACGGTATACTGTATCCTGTTTATGTCGGGTGATCACAGTGATTAGAAATAGAGTACATACTTTATGTAAGGTCAAATTTTTTTATCGTTCAGTAAAACTGAGCTATCATTTCCTATTTAGAATCTGAAGGTAATGATACAACCAAGCAGTAATCCCGGGTTAAAGCATTTTTATAAGTGAGACAGCATGCATGTTTGCCCCGTTGGCTATGACCACTGAAGAGTGGGCCAGTGAGGAGTCTGAAATTCTGTCTGTTGCTTTTAACCGGATACGTTTTTTTACTTACTTTAGTGTCTCGGCTTTGAAGTCAAATTTGGCCAGGGCAGGAGTCCTCTGTGAACACACACAAGGCTTAAATTAGGCAAAGAAAACAAGCCGTTTCCTCCTGCTGTCAGTGCTAAAGGTCTAGCTGTGGTCACATGAGCACCTGTGACCTGCTTTACTCACATTTTCACACTCTTGTGAGGACACAAATAGGTCCTCACTAGTGCTGAAAGACTAAATTGATGGTGAAAACACATTGCACAATGGTACTTTAACAGATTTATGGGGTCTGAAAATGCTGGTACTGGGGACTTAATACTGGGGTCTTAATGCAGAGGTATCCATGCACTGGCAAACTAAAGTCTTTGATAGGGGGCCTATGTGTTATGTGTTGGGGGCAAACACAAATAGCGTTGATGCTACCAGATCTAGGTCAAATATGTAAATGCTTTGGATTCAAATACTTTTCTGGAGGTTGTCTGGTGTATTGAAACCTATGAAAAAAAAAACTCTGCCTGCTGGTCTCCTGGTTGGTTCAATTGCACCAGGCTAGATTAATCTAGTAGAAAGAAGGTATATTGGTAAAGTATGTGAGTGGAGCATTTACGTTTACATGCGTGTCTGTTACAGGTCTGTTAAAGTGAGGTCATCCTCTTGTGTGAGCTCTAGCACTTTAGCATTGCTGATTGGTCCATCATATTAGGACTGGAATATGAGAGATGTCAGCTGACCAGAAGATGCTGTGCTACATGCAGAGATCAGTCAACAAATGGAAAAAATATACAAGAATATACAGAAGACTACTGTAACTCCACAGCCCCAGATGAAGTACTACTATACTCAAAGCAGCCTGACAAAACTTCCAGGAATGGAAAGAGTCCTGATGGGCTGTGTGATTGTGGCATTCCAGAGACCGTTACCACATGCTTTTAGTGTGCCAGGAATACAGAACAGAGAGGGCATCATTGGTGTCATCATCATTTCTGTTTTTTCTTTCAAAAGTCAAAGGTCCAAGTGAGAACCACAAACTAACTGAAAGGAAAGCCATACAGTTTTTTTTTCTTTTTTTTTAAGGAAACTGGGCTGTACTCCCTGATTTAGTGAAGAGAACCAAGACATTAACTACTCCTTTGACCAGAGGAGGGCAGTAATACGCATGTGAGCATGTCTACCTTAAGCCTTAACTTAACAAGAAGAAGGGCGGCACAGAGCGGACACCAGAGCTGGGTCTCCGTACCTCGGAGCCGGACTTCCTCTTCTCGGTGTTGTCGATGTTGAGCAGGTCTCCGAAGCGCTCGTTGGTGATGAACTGGTGATGCGTGAGGAAGTGGCTGGTGTGCCGGCGCGAGGCAGCGTCTGCCTCCTCCTGCTCGCGCTTCAGACGCCGCTGCTCCTCCAGGATTTTCTGCACGGAGCAGATCCACACGTCACACGCAGAGGTTATTAAGGCCCGTCCACACCAACAGCAATAACTGTACGATAACTATAAATGTGTCCTTTTGAAAATCCACAACTATAACGACAACGACTGTGATGTGGAATGAGTGATTTTGTCCAGCAGCAAGAATGATAAAACACTGACAGCCAATCAAAATCCAACAAAATCTACAGGGCGCGACATGCTCACATCGTTATAGTTATAGGTATAGTTGGTGTGGATAAAATATGTTGTAAAAACAGGTCTTCAAACATTTTATTCAGCTGCAATTTTTCTTGCGATATAGCTTTTATTGCGTCACAGTTCTCTCTTGAAAGAATCTGGGAGGGAATAATAAACACACAGTTCCCTATCTTTCACTTAAGTAAACACAATTTTAAATTCTGAATAATCATTCGCCATGAAATCTACTGTTTTGAACTGAGTACAGGCTTAGCAGATTTACCTGATCACAGTACATGATGTTTTTAAATTCATGAAAATACATAACAAAATGAAGGCAGGATCACATAATACAAAATATTACAATACAAAAATTGAGGTGAACAATACATATCTATTCTTTTTCATGAATATGAAATATCACCACATTTTAGAAAATGAAACACAAAAGTTAATTATTGACAGTATAGAACACACAAAAACACGAGCCAGTGCAGTTGTGGTTTGAAAACGCTGAAAGGCCTTACCTCCTTATCCCCATACCGCCTCCTGAGCGCCTCCTCCGGATTATCCGTGTGCTCCCCGTGGGAGAAGTGCCGTGGAGAATCAGACTCTACTCGGAAAACAGCAGGAATCAGCACTTTGCCCCCAGAACAGACACACCAAACATGTGCCAAACATTCCCCATGAACACGACCACGTGTGCACACCAGCGCATTCATCTGCAGGGACATGAATGCAGGTTGTGAAGCACATGTTTTTATAAAGGATGTTGTTTCTTTTAAATCCCAATAAATGGAGAAAGCCCCCTTTGGTCATGTAAATGTCAATGAGGAAGCTCAGGTTTTGGGAAAATCTGATTAGTTTTGAAAATAGGGCGTATATATGGAGAGGTTAAATTGCACTTTGCTCAACACAGCAAATCAAATCAAACAAACAAAACAAAAATTATACAGTTTGATGTACAGTCTAATCCCTAACATGCCAGTGTGAACACAGAACACACATGTACACATACACATGTATATATGTATGGTAATATACATATATAGCCATGTAGACACATAAAGATACATGGATGGAGTGATGCACCAAACAACACACCCAATGCTACACTTTCAAACACCTGGAGAGAGAAAGTGCTTGAAAGGAAAGAGATGTAAAAGGACATAGTACATGCTGTTAGACCCCTCACTGGCTAACACGCTACTGTAGAGGAAAACACTATACACCTGTGCCTTTCCCTCACCCTCTGTATATATGCAGGTTCCTCATGAGCATAGGATAACAGGATAAACAGAATACACACTACTTGTGAGGACCCTGAGAGAAATGGGGACATATTCTTGCAGGTTGGATTTTACTACTTCCACATAGTACTGACTTCCACATTCACGCAGTGTACTGATTAATTATTTAGAATTCCAGAAAGAAACATGAAGACAGACTACCTGATAATCAGGTTACATAACTTATTTGGTTTGATACTATTTGAATTTTGGATAAAACAGAACTTGCCAAAAAACTGAAATGACTGGATTAAAATTAAATTGTTTCTGTAGTGACAGACTGAATGGCTGATTAAAATAAAACTTGGCCCAGTAGTCACACATACTAACTTGCAAACTATGCAATATCTGTCAGAACATAAGCTGACTATGTTAAAACGTCCTTGTGCAAGAGTCAAACGGCACAATTGTTCTTTTGCTATACGTTTTATTAATGCATTGCTACAGTGTATTTACTGTATCTGGGTTTTCCCAGGGATAAATGTTGCAGTTATTCATAATTACTGCATCAGCAAACTCCAAACACTGTCCTCATCCGCATATACAAACTCCAGTGGGAAACTCCAGCTTATTCATGTGGGGAGGTGACCACTTCTTTATACATTTCTGCCAAATAAATACGAGCATTAACTTTGGAACTGATGTTAGGATTTATGAGTGGTTCATTGAGTGCATTAGTGTAAATAAAGAATGTATTGTCTCATATTAACCGTCTATGTCTTGGCACATGGGTAGACTTCTCTATAGCCCTACATTTGTGCCAGATCAGAGTGGGCAAAAATCTAGGGGAAAAGCCTCACTCAAGAGTTTGCATACACCCTGTTAATGGAGGAGAGTTAAGGACAATCCTAAATGTTGTCTATTACATTACATTACAGTTATCCAAAGTAACTTACAGTTGATTTGACTAAGCAGGGGAGAATCACCCCTGGAGCAATGCGGGGTTAAGGGCCTTGCTCAAGGGCCCAACAGCTGCACTGATCTTATTGTTGCTTATTGTAGCAACACTGCTTAAGCCACCAACCTTCCAGGTCCCAGCCACCTTAGCCACTTGGCTATAGGTTTATCTGAACCTTAGTGATTTTTTTGGTTTGCTTGAGCCCAGTACACGAATGCCATTCTTCATTTTTGGAAATATGTGACTGGATTTTAATTTGAATAATCTCTGTGATAGGGCCCACAGACTTCAGCAACTGTGAGAGAAAGTCTAAAAGCAGACAACAATCATTCACCGAGGATACGCTGCTCTCATCTCAGCTATTTCAATCATGCTTTAACGACATCACATTAACCAAGCCTCCGCACTCAAACACAAAACACTTCATCCATCAAAATAGTTCTGCCTTAACGTGACACAAATGCATTTATAGCTTTAGTGAAAATGATTTATGCATAATTTACCGACCTCTGGAATTGATCTGCTCTGTTATGAATCACAACAATGTTTATTTACTTCTCAGCAGTTTGCATTTTGTGGAAACAACCGGAAACCTTTGGAATACTGTAATGGCAGGGGGAGGAGATGGTGGTGTGGAGAGAGGAGAACAGTCAGGAGGAACCTCCAAACTCGACTGTGCAACGGTGTAAGATGAGCCTGACTACTTCTTAAGCACCTCTTTACACACACACTTCCCCAAGTCTGCTTTTACAACACTGCGTTTACAACACTATTTATCATCTCAAACCTGTAAAAAGCCTGTAAAATGACTACAAAAACTAACACCGACAAGTCCACGAAAGACGCTATCATACCCACAATCCAAGGCACTCAATCACATGGAATTCACAACCAGCCACTCCCATCAACACAACCTTACAGATACAGATGGCCACAACACGCAGAAACATGGAGAAAAAATTTTACATTGAGAAAAAGAAAATATAGATAAGCATGCACATTATGTACACACACACGCGCGGTCCCACCCACACACACACACACTTGGTCAAAGCTTGCAGGTAACCCTCCTTACATCACACCCTTTCAATTTCTTCCAAAAAGTTTGTCAATGTTTGACTCATGGACGTGTCCACAGCCAGACAAAAGGCCGCTGACTGAGAGATGCAACACCACCACAACAGCACCACACGGACACAAGATGGAGGCCGCCATCACTCTTTCCGGTTTGTGAGGGAGGAGATGCGGAGGGAGGGGGGGGCCGGGGGAGAGATGGGGGGCCGCGGGGATGGGCGGGGGGCGGAGGGGAGATGACGGAGATAGCCACCTCGCTCGTGCGCCGCGGTCGGGCTCAGGGGGTTTCTGTTGCAGTCCAGGCCGGGCGGGCCGGGGCCCGCAGTGCCGCCGTTGAGGAGGCGCGGGCTGCAGTCGCCCCCCCCAGGGGAGGGGGAGGAGGGGGGCGCCTCCCCGTTGCTCAGCCTCTCCAGCACCTCCAGGGAGGACATGCGCGTGGGGATGAGGGGCCTGGGCTCCGCCGTGTGGCTGTTCTCCCCGAGCGAGAGCTTCAGGCCCCCGGCCGGGGCCTTGGTCGCCGAAAAGGCGGAGGTTTTTTTGGCCTGGTGGCTCTGGAGGGTTTTTCTGAGCCGGAAGGGGGCGGGGCCCATGAGGAAGAGGCTGCTGGGAAAAGGCTTCTTCCTGTCGGCCGCCTCCTGGCGGTCGCGCTGGGCCAGCTGCCTCTCGTGCCGACGGATGGTGGTGAACCGGGTGTAGGACGCGGGGCAGGTGCCCTTGCACTTGCTGGGTTTGTGCAGGTGGTGGAAGTGGGCGTGGCCGGGCGGGGTGGGCGTGGCCACGGGGGAGTGGGCGGAGCTCTCGGAGCAGCGGTCCGTCTCTGGCCGCGCCTCCTTCTCTGGTCGCGCCTCCTTCTCTGGTTTCGAGGTGGAATCCGGCCTCGAATTATCGACGACCTCCGAGTCGACCTCTTCCTCTTCCGCTTCTTCCCGGCACAACAAAATGGCCGCCTCCTTCAGCCCCCCCTCCTCCTCCTCCCTCCGGGGGGGCTCGGTGAGGAGCAGCGATTCGGCCGACACGGCGCCCGTCATGTACGAGGGGGTGGAGCCAGGGCTGGGGCTGCCGTGGAGCGTTGGCATGGAGCAGGAGCGCTGGATGATCTGCTCGAACTCCGTCACCCGGGACGACACGGCGCTCCTGGGCACGGCCGCCGCCCCCCCCTCCAGCCCCGCCCCGCCCCCGGGCCCGGCCCCGTCCCTCTCGAACAGCGAGGTCAGGCTCCGCACGCTCCCATGGGGGCTGTAGCCCTCGCAGCCAGGCCGGCGGATGTGGTGCATGGTCCGGTACATGGCCGAAAACTCGGCCGTGGTCCTCCAGGCCTGTCCCCCGCAGTCCGGCAGCCCGCTGGCGCTCCCCGCCCTCTTGTCCGGCCCCCCTCGGCCCGCCGACGCCCCCTCCCTGAGGTCCTCGCAGCTGTGGGCTTTGGGCCGGCGGGCGGGCTCCGCCTTCGCCTCCCGCACCTCCTGAAACTCCCGCAGCTTGGGTTTGAACTTGGACGGCAGGATTTCGGGGAGGCCCGCTTTGGCGGCCGACAGAGGCTTCTTACTCTTACACTGGTTAGCGAGCGCGCTAGCGGCGAGAGCCGAAGCGCTATTTACACAGGAAGAAGGTGACATTATGTAGCCATTCCCACCTTTATGGTCCACTGGCAAGCATGCAGGACAACAGAATAAACAGCATATTAGGTGACATTGACCACAGGTTTACACGCAAACCAACGTATGCAATGCCCTAGCAGTCACTGACATCACCGATACACATGCCTCTGGGTAAAGTAAACAGGGTAGGGGGTCCATAGGGAGGGAGTAGGGCAGGAGTTAGGATGACTCAACACTGCTCGCATCAATCTTTCCACAAGACCTGAGAAATAAAATGTGTTTGAAAGATGCAGGGCTTCTTCCTGCTATGCCACGTTGTTAACAGTGGACACAGAAACAATAAAAACAATGAACAAAAGGAGGCATTCTGTTGGTGATGCAAGGTAATGGTTCTGTGTGGTCATGTGACACAAGCACAGTACGTGATTGGCTGAAGTGCTTCTCACAGTTTGAACAGAGCAGCCTTTTACTGAATCACAGATGACATGAATGAGAAGAAAAATGCTTCTGCAAACATTCCAGACTCCTAATTACATATAATTCACTATATAGTGGACATGCTTTAATGATGGCACACATTTAAATTTAAAAAGTTAAAATGTAAGAAAAGTGCATGACAGGACTCAGTGCAACAAAAAATGTATAAAAAGAAATTACATGATAAGATGGCAATAGACAGTGTCGATATGTCTGATAGATTCTTATCATCCTAATTCTAAAGTTTCCAACCCAGTTCAGACCAAAGATCTGCGATGCAATGAAACCTTTGTAGAGAACTGCAGTGTGAACTACTGACTCCTGAACACCTGATGCCAACACATGCCACTTGCAGGCCAATCTTTAGTCTGAACTGAGCTTCCCCTCCCCTACAAATAAAAATAAAATAAAAATCAATTTAAAATGTAGTCAACCGAAAACATTTATACAGTATTCATTAAAGGTCAAAGTTTGACCCATCGTTCCACAACCTACAGTTGACCAAACACTCACTAAACACAAATTCAAGGCAGCCTACATCACCTCTGACAAATTAAGTTATGGACACAACATAATAAACAAGTTTGTATTCAGATCTCAAGGCATTATTGCGTGGTTGTCCTGCAGTCACAAACATTTTTACTTTGCAATGTAAAATAAATATGAATAAATAATTATAATAAATATTTAGTAACATGTTTCATAAGTCACAGATTTATCCATTATGTTACATTACATTACGTGTTCTCTTTCGGGCAAAAGAGTAGGGGTGTCCAATCTCATCCAAAAATGGCCAATGTGGGTGCAAGTTTTTGTTTTAGCCCAGCACTAAGAAACCTAATTCTACTTATCAAAGTCCTAATTTAAGACCACGAGTACTTAATGAATTAGGTGTCATGGGGCTGTGCTAAAACAAAAACCTGACGAACAATCTGCTTGTGCCATTGTATTCGTACAACAATAGAACAAAGAATATGGGTCAAATGATCCTTTTAGAGTAAGGGAGACAATGAATGGAGGCTCATACCTATGTCATGACCTCTTTATATTCCTAAGGGACACAGTGCATTACCAAACAGTCTTCTACCTCCGTGAGTGCTGGCACTACAACCACTACCAAACATTAATAGCTCATGTTAATAGCTCAGGCCTTCTACGATGACATGTTCAAGAACCGATCTACAAGTGATACACTAACCAGATCAATCATTTTACAGGGGATGAAATTATGTCAGTAAGAGTTCCCACATGTCCTCACCCTCACATACAGGTCTCAGTGGACATGACACTTCACCAAACATCAGTCACTGATGTCATCAAACTATGTACCAATCAGCAACATAAAGTAACTCCTCGGTTACGACCGTGGAAGGATAGGTAATGCCCTCCTAGAGTTGCATCAGCTGACCGGCCGCTTGGCGCGATGCAGCGTGTATGCGGTCAGAATCTTTGGCACGTTGGCTCAGAGGCACCGGCCCCCACCCCACCGGTGTTCAGAGGCACCCGCCCCACCCCACCGGTGTTCAGAGGCACCGGCCCCCACCCCACCGGTGTTCAGAGGCATTCCGTCCGCTGACCCCAGGTCAGCTGTCTTCCTCCTGCACCACTGTCCCTCCCTCTGTTTATCTCCCTCCCTGTTTGTCTTTCCATCCCTGGCATGCTGCAGCGCGACCTCTGACCTCTCCTCCGTTATAAATACACGGCTGAGCTGTGACCTCACACTTCAGAAGCGCAGCCCTGTATCTTCCAGGTGTTAAATAAAGAGACCCGAAAAACCAGCCTCCGGGTCGGCTTAAGCCGACATGAGTCCAGCCGGCCTCCGCTCAAACAACCAGGGAGGGAAGGACTCCAAAAATATCCTCCGGCCATTTTGAGGCAGGGAGGCGACAGCCAGAAGCCAGCAGAGGACTAACACAAGTAAAATATGAGACTTGTTTTTGTTTTTTTTGGGAGCAACAGGTGAGAGTCTTTGTTGAAAGAGTTTGTTTCACCATCTAAAACACGTAACACTGTTCATGCATCCGCAATCTGGGAATATAGTGCAACTGATGTCACTCTGACATTTACAATGACATTTATATCGGTGAAATTTAAACAGGAAGCTTCGAGCAGCACAAGTTGTTATTGCACTTTCACGCGCAATAATCTTGTGTCTGACGAGTCACAGGGATGCGTTTACATGCACCTGTACATAGCGGTGGGTAAAAATATCAACACTGGAAAACTAAAGTAAAAAAAGGAGAAATGACTGTTAGGAATAACATAAACCGAAAGAGGAATGAGTCGGAAACAAGACGTTAAAAGGAAAAAACATGGATCTGGGCTCGCCGACCCCCCCCCCACACATTTAAATCCAGATTCAGAGGTGATATCTGTGTGACTCCTGAACACTCACCTTTAGAGGAGGAGCTGGGGTGTCGCTTGTTCAGAGCTCTGAGCCCCTGCAGGGGGATGTCTCCGCCCTCCAGGACGCTTTTGTAAATGTGGCGGTCGCTGTCTCCTGCCCCCGGCTCGCTGGGGGGCGTCTCCCCTTCCTTGGCCTCGCCATGGTCCGGCTCGCATTTGGAACTGGAGGGAAACGAGAGCCAGAGAAGCGGTTCTTAGGCTGCGGAGTACGGGAGTACCCCCCTCTTCTGCTCAGCTGATGTGCCGTCAACATTTTGACACAAAATGGGAGTTTGGGTGCTATACTTTTGTGGTCAAGGTGCATATTCCCTCCTTCCCTGCAGTAAATAACTTCGAGATCATCATCCAATGAATCCATCATCCCATGCCCTGGTTTAAAATGCAGCTTGAAATGACCAGTAACCAGCTGTTTTGAAACCTAGCTTGCGCTGGTCAAACCATGTTGAGTATGGAGCTAGTCTGAATTGGTCAACCAGCTACCAACTGTTTGAAAACTTAGCTTGAGCTATTTTGTTAGGACAAGTCTAACAGACGTGCAGTGCATGGGTTATACAAAAACAAGAAGAACTGTTGCTTGCATTGGTGTCAAACAAACATGACACATGCTCACTTAAAAGCAAACAGAGCAAGCTTTTACAGACACATAGGCAATAAACGGTTCCTTATCTAGTAGACAAAAATCAGTCATGTTAAACTGCCGCTTACTTTGACGCAGAAAGCTCATTTATGCCCCCCCATCTGATTTTACACTGAGGAACGTGAGGCCTAAGGGTTCTGAACGTCCACGTTTCAACCGTCCACTCGCCTTTTCATCACGTGAATAGAGCTGCAATTCAGACGCGTTTCTGAATGGACTGGGTCACAAACCGACCAGTGTACTGCACATAGCTACAGCTATTCATTTTAATTTGCTGCTTTCTTAACTACACACCCTTCCTACACAATATATTAAAAACATATTTTCATAGAAACCCCAGATATCTGCAGCATATTCAATGTTCATGAGGGTACATAACACAATCGAACCACTGTCCGAACTAACATCATGAACAAACAGTTAAGGAACTTGTCTGTAATGGCCAATTTACATAATGTCGGGGTGTAACAGTGCTGACTCTATCAATGAGGGCCCACAGGGAACAAGCAGCTGGCCCTAGCCCCACACCCACCCAGGGAGGGGGTGTGCTGGGGCCGGGACCCCTGCAGTCTGCCCACACGCGCTGGGGGAACCAGACGGCACTTAAACAGGCATTCCACAAGTTTCAGGGGAAACTAGTGCCAGGCTGGCCCTCCTGAGTTCACTGAAGACATGAAGCAGTAGGATAGGCCCACATACACAAACAGGCATAACGTAGGCTGCAGCACATACTGAGCAAATATCACATGAACATGTTATCGTCCACCAAGCACTTCACAAGGCCATGATGTTCCCTCTCATTACGAACCGTAATGCTAATACACAGACAAAAGTCAGCACGACAAAGTGCTGCTTCAACAGACTAGAAAAGGCCAGCTCATACAGACTAGAACAATTATGATACTGTTTCCAGTGCTTTAGAAAGAAACAAGCATTTCGACGTGCAGAAAACATAACAAACAAAGCAGGAAACTGCTGCTTGACAAACTTTCACTCACATAAACTAGATCAGCCACATCAAACAGCCCTTGTTAATCCTCTTGAGAAAAGAAAGTAGTTTCAAAGTTTTTTAAAAATTTTTTTACATAATATAAGAGTTTGGAAAAACATGTTGCCGTGAAAATGTTTACAAAAATATAGTTTTTATTTTTATTGACTGTCCCTTGCAGTGCAACATATGGTTCTTGAGATTAAGACCAGAAACTTCTCTACAGTGTACAAAAAATTAATTGTTGGATCATAGAAGGATAAACAAAAACATATGTGACAAAGCTGGCACTGGAACAGCTAAAAACCCAACATAGGAAGCAGAAAGCTGGAGTGGATTCCTGCTGAACTGAAATACAGACAGCGAAAACAGATCAATCTCTGACAATTAGACCCAGCTTTCTGCGAGCTCAATTATCAGGATTGGTCTCAACAGAAACCTTAGTGTGCTTTCAGCCCCTGTGTGACATCTGTCCCCGGTATTGTGTTACGCCGCGGTTTTTCAATAAAAGGAGCCACTGCCGCATTAATACACTTTTAGGAAATCTCCCGTGGATTTAAATGACACTTCACACGTGTGTCAGACTGTCGCAGGCTGGAAAGGGTGGGGGTGCTATCAGATTGATTATTAGCTGAGTGCCACTGTCACCGAATCCACTCGGCCACCTGTAGAAAAGCGGACCGTGGGTGTCGACATGCGATATGGCGGATCGCGTGACCCTTTCTCAAACTCAAAAAGCATCCAGGCCACTCAGAACAGGCAAGGTACAAATGAATAAACACAAATCTAGATTCTCCAGACTCCACAGAGGACAACATGCCACTGCTCTAAAAATACAGCTGAGCATTCCCTAACGCTACTGTCAACAATGTCTACCTGCGATCACCTTTGTGTTATTGTACAGTTTCATTTGCTAGGCATTTTCCAGTGTGGTCGCATTAAGTCCAGAGATTGCCTAGACCACCTGGCTTATTACAGTTCAACTGCTACTTGCAAATGTGGACACGGGTACCCACATGACTTTAGATGGCACAGGTTTCTCACACACAAGAGTATTTAAGAATAACTGAGCTGTACGTTGGAGTATCAGTTTCCATAATAAATGAGCAATACCAAGAAGTAGAAGAAGAAGAAAAAGTAGTAGTCATAGTAGTAGTAGTAGTAATAGTAGTAGTAGTAGCAGTAGTAGTAGTAGTAGCAGTAGTAGTAGTAGTATATAAAACTGCGCTGAACAGAACATTAAAGCTGGTGTTTCAAATTCGAATATAAAAAGAAGCCCACAGATAGGGGTCCCCACAGGGCCATAAAGCACAGAGGGGTCTCTGTTTCTCACGGTGTCGTCTATCCCAAATGAACGCAGGAATCCCAGACCGTCATGTTATCGGACACATTACTGACGCAGGCGTGACCCATGCGTGACACACATATAACGCAGGCGTGACCCCCCATAACCCCCTCGCTCGGACACAGACGTCGTTCAGTCGCAGCCCAACTATGGGCACATTCTGGCAACGGTCGCCTCACACCCACAAACGGGACTGAAATCAGCCCCAAGCCACGTATGACATTACCCACGGACCTCACGAAACCAAAGGTCCTCACTTTAGTGGGAGAACGCCTCAAACCGCTCATGAATTCAACAGCGCATCATGTCAGACAGCGCATCTGCTTCAGTTCAGCTTGTGAATTTTATTGTATTTATTTGTTTATTGTTTGTTTATTGTTTGTTTATCGGGGGGAGAGGAGACGGTGGAACCTCGTCCCTGTTTCCATGTCGAGCTGTTCCAGAAGGAGAGGTACAGTGACAGGAAAGAATCTCTCTGACGTTTGTTTATTTTTATTACCCCAGCCAGAATGTTATTGCGGCTCGAACCCGCGACCTTCCCAGGTGTCATGGCGTGAGCTCTGTCCACAGGACCTGTGAAAGTGGACTTTGGGCTGAGAGAGAAAGCAGATTCTGACACAAATTCTGACTGCGTTTTCACAGAGAAGAATGTGCAAGTTTCAGCAGACCGCTGGCCCATCGGTCAGCACCTCTAAAAGCTTTCTCTGGAAATGCGTTTACCGTGTAAACAAGCGTGACGCTGGACCACAATGGCGAGAAAACCGGATACTTTAGAACAAATAAACAGCCACCCAGCATTTTAGCTGGGTGTGGCTGGGGAACCGCATCCAAATGACATTAAAAACACATCACGAAACCTGGGAATGTGCCAGCGTTTCACATCTTAATCACAGCCTCTGAACACATGACTATAAACTCTACGTGCAGTGTACTGTTATTCTTCTGAGACCCAGTGACTCAAAGGAGGACAGCACATTCTGGCTTCTCTGAGCTCTATACAGGATTCCTCATAAGGAACATTCAATTAAAATGAAATACAATATATATTTAGAAAATATTTTCACCGCAGTATGTTTTTCTCATCGAAGACACTTGTAAAAAAAGAAAAAAAGGGAAAATAAAATACTTAAAATACATAGTCAGGAGGTCAAATACTATAAATACTACTACATGTCTGCTTCTACTTTATATACAAAAATATTATTAAGATAATTCATGAAATCAGCACTGTGTATCTGGATAAATATTCTGGTTTGTTGGAAATAATAATAAATAAATAAAATACTTTTAATAATCATCTCTATTGTCGATTCCAGCACAGAGGGGAGTTATTGGCACTTAGTGTACCAATAACCGCACGCTTGTGTGCATCTCTGCACCAATAGAAAACTACAATGGAGAGACCCAAACTGCCTCCCCACCATTATGGAAAAACAGATGGTGAAAAAAGCATTAGCCCACTTCTGCGCTTTTCTCCAAAAGCCTCACAGCACCACGCGCCCCCGGGGACTGAGAGAGCACATAAAACACCGACATTCTCCGAGTGCTCGAGACCGGCCTCCTTCTCCGGAACCTTCCGCGGGCCCGCTTACCTCTTAAAAACACATTTAAAAAATCATGACAAATGTGACTCACAGCTGAGAATTGGCTCCGTGTGCTGGCCCAACTTCAGCAAGCTGTGGATCCATCTATGTGCGTTTAATGGAGCCACAGCGACGAGCCGCCGAATTCAGGCTCCAAATCAAAACCGCGCTCTCCGTACGCCAGTCAGCGCAGCAGAGACGCAGCGAGTAATTACCCGTGAAGATAATCTGTGTGTTTACACATCTCCACAAGTCCGCGTGGGCAGTACTCAGGTTTTCATGCTTCTTCTGAGTTCCAAACACACTGCGCTGTAAGTGTCTCACTAGACAAGCTTCTGACGAGCGCTTTTGTGTTAAAACAGCGCCCGTAAGACCGCTAACTGCTGGAGTATTTTGAAAGAACACACAGTTGAAAGTCAGGAAACGGGCGCGGGCGGCTGAACGGGAGGGAGCTGTGGCTCTTAACCCCGCAGATGTGTGAGGATGCCGAGAGGCGGCTTCACCCGCCCAGCCCGGCCGGGTCCCGAATTCCTCACATTCCTTTCGGGAGAAACAAAAATAGAGGGAAATAAATTAAGCATGACGTAAAAACAGGGCTCAAAAGCCAGCCGTCAGTCATTTGCGTCGTAAGTTGGGAACAAAGATCCACGACCTCTTGCCATGAAAGGCTGACAATCTGACAGAGGACAGAGAGAAAAAAAGAAAAGAGAGAGAGAGAAAAAAAGAGTTTCCGCTATCACCTCCACATGGGAGATAACGGTACTCCCCCCCCCCCGCCAACCCTCCACCCCCACGCTGAAGAGACAGACCAGCCAGGCTGGGAACGCAAGTCTCTTATCTCCCCGCAAAACATTTCCAGCTTTTATCTTCGGCTGTTTATTTTCTGCTTTTTAAATAAACTGAGGCAGAGGCCAGCCCCCCGTTAGCTGCAGAGAGAGAAAGCGGGCGGCAAGCGTAGCCTAGCGCTTTTCGACTGGATCGCACAGCACCCCCGAGCCAGGAAGCAGGGGTACCCCATCGGGAGAGAGGGGTGTTCCCGCTAACGGCGAAACCCAGCATCAGAATGAGAAAAACGCAAGTGCCAGGGCACACGCAGGGCACCTGCGCACACACACGTACGTACACACGGACACACACACCACACGTGACGCCACACAGCGAGAACAGAGCGGTAATGAAAGAGGAAGGACTTACAATTGCGGCAGGTCTGCGGAGCTTTCCAGCGGCGTGAAAGAGGGAGCGCTCTGCAACAAACCAAACAAAGAAGTCATTGATAAATCCGGCCGAGGGTCTGTCCCAGGCTGAAGAGCAGCAGGGGCATCGGTCAGGTCCGTCCGTCCGTCCGTCCGTCTGTCCGTCCGCGGTGGGGAAGCTCCGGGGCTGAGCTCTGCGCGGGAGCAGACTCTACATGGAGGAGTTAAACGTGTGTTTTGGCTCGCATGAGGAGCGGAGGAAAACAAGCGGCAGTGTGGGAGGGGGGCGGGGGGCGGGGGCCGGGGGGCTGAGAGGGGCACTAGGGAGGGGAGGGGCCGGGGTCTGTGCAGCCAATGGGCTCCAGGTTTCCACAGCGCTCTGGTCTTTTGTCTGGGAGTGAGTCAGTCTCATTAGCAGTGGAGTAGACCGTAGATCAGTCAGCCAGCTGGTGAGAGGAGGCCTCTCTCTCGCTCCGTCTGTCTCTCCATCTCTCTCTCTCTCCGTCTGTCTCTCCCTACCCCTGTCTCTCCATCTCTCTGTCTCTCCCGAACCCTCTCTCCCTCTCTTTCTCCATCTCTGTCTCCCTCTGGAACTCTCTTTCTCCATCTCTCTGTCTCTCCCTCTACCATTCTATCACACACACACGCACACACACACACACACACAAAACGTGCATACAAATACAGTCTTCCACACACACACACACACACACACACATATAAACACACTCTCTCTCTCACACACACACACACACAAAACAAGGACAGTCTCTCTTTTACACACACACACACACACATACACACGCTCTCTCTTTCACACACACACACACACACACACACACAAAACATGGACAAACTTGCATACAAATACAGTCTCTCTTTCACACACACAAACACACAAACACATGCCCACACGCACACATGCACAAGCAAGCGTATAACAGTTCAGTTAAGTTGCTTTATTTCTGGTGATGCTGCAGGTAGCTTCAGTGTGAAAGCAGACCAAAGCAGTGTTATTCTGAAGCAAACGTTAGCGGCTTTAGTTCTCTCCCACACCCCAACTCCTGCTCCTATCGGTGTCCTCTGTGCAGACGCCAGAGTAAAAATAACACCGATGACCGGACCAGGAGCCCAGGAATATTTGGAAATAATATTGTGCAATCCCTCCTGACAGCCACACAGAACCTCACCCCCACCAACGCCCACCCTCCACCCCTCCCCGAAAAACAGACGCCCAAAAACCACATTGCATATCTCACAAGAGCTTTTTCAGGGAGTTGCTAGGGGAAGGAATATGACGAATAACCTTTTGAAAATGAATGCCTTTCTTTATAAGCCTGGAATTTGCCTGGCAGGTCGACACATAATCTATTTATACTGCTCAATGTTCCACTGCCCAGTCCCCTCCAGGAGGAGTCAGGCTGCATGAATGTGTCCGTGGCACGTTGCGTTTTAACAGCCTCTTCCTGTCCGATTGTCACACTGCCCTCGGTAAATAAGGACTTTTAAAATGACATAACCCACGGGTCCCGAGTCGGCTGGGGAACGAGCTTTGTACTGACAGTGAAGAAAGAGGAAATAAAACAGGAAAAAGTTGTAAGAATCCCGAAGAAAGCGTCTGTTTGTGGAGATAAGAAAGTTTTGACACAAGCTTCCTGTAGCAAGCTGACCAACACTGGTTCCATTACTCAACACTGCTGTAAAGAGCCCTTAAAATATCCCAGCAGCCATCTGTACGAAGCAGGTCAAACATGTAATAAACTATGTCACGAGTGAAGAATGCCAACGAGTAATGTAACCTAACACAAAAAGGTGAAACATTCAAACTAAGAAGCTGACTATTCTCAAAACAGAGACTAAGTTAACCTATATGCCAGTCAACAGTTTTACAAATTGGCTTTTAGTAACTTAAGGAGTATTCGTGACACGATTTGAAGCTTAAACAAGGTGATTGAGCCTGTGGAGTAGACAATGATGAACACCCAGACAAATGTGTTGTGACTCATCGTCAGCCATTTTAGCAGCTGTTATCGCCCTAAAGCGAATGACTGTTCATACGATAATCACCCAGAGAGGCGTGAAGGCATCCGCTCTATTCATTACTAATGTTAACAGACACTCTCCTTTAAGTTGAGAGCACATGCCTGAATTTGGCTGCCACATCCATAGGCAGTATGTAATTAAGCCTGTCAGGACTGTAACTCTGTCTCCTGTACGGTCGCCTGTCCTCAGCGTGTGATATAACGAGCAGGCTCACACATTGATGCCACACCCGTCTCTACAGGTGAGCTTCCGCTAAAGACCGAGGAATCACTGTGTGACTGGCATCCGTTAGCCCCACTGCCGGCCACCAGCACCTGGGCTGCAGTGAGCTGAGCCAGGAATACACCCTGCTGACCGCAGGCCAGGGTAGTCTGCCCGGTGTGTACAGTACGTGTCATCGACTGCAGGTGGCCCTAGAAGAAGGCATCGGCACCCCAACGGTAACAGACTCATAAAATTAATCGCCCCCCCTTCAAGCCAATCAGCATGCAGTAGAGTTTTGACGTGGTGGTGTGAAAGTAGTATAAAACAACAGAGCTGGCAGTTTCCAATCACACTCTGATCTAGACTAGGAGTTACCTGCTGGGAAAATGACATTTTGGACCGAAGATATAGAAGACAGGCTGGTGTCTTTGAGGAGAGAGCACCGTTGTACACCATCAAACCCTGCTGAAAGAAAACTGCTCAAGCTAGGTTTTGAAACAGCTGGTAGACCAGTTCAGACCAGCTCCCAGCTCAACACGGTTTAGCTGGTGGACCAATTCAGACCAGGTCCCAGTTTGATATGGTTTGACCAGCTCAAGCTGTATTTTGAAGCAGCTGTAAGCTGGCTCACCAGCTACCAGATCAGACAAGCTACCAGCACACTGCTAGCTGGTTGACCAGCCCATACTCAGCTATACCAGCTTATGACCGACTTGACCAGCTCAGTTTTGAAGCTGGTCAAGATGGCATAGACCAGGCCAACTTCAAAAAAGCGGTAAGCTGCAGGCTGTGGCAAGAAATAGAGGCTCTTGGATGTTCCAGTAAATTTTAGAGTAAGCTTAGACCTGCATTCACACACGGAGAACTTCAGATCCCATGGAACCAACAGGTAAACTTTGTAAATCCTAGCAACTAAACCATAAGCTTTGAACAAAGCCTTCTAAACATAGAAACTGTGATTTCACGGTTTAGGGTGTTTCAGTAACTGAATTCTGCTCTGTGTACATGTTGAATACATTTAAATGAAGAGTTAAATTAATGACATCACTGTACAGGCGGCCTTATGCCAGGTTTTAATAAGGAGCAGACCAGCATCCCATGACTGCAGGAATTAGAGAAACCCAGAAAATGGGATTTTGAAGATGATTAAATCTTTCATGATTAAAATACATATATATATTTTTATACCCTCTCTATAAAGTGAATTTCTGAAGTTGCATTGTCATAGAAATAAAACACAGAATCGATAAAGATATTACACAGATGCGATTTGCACAATATTTATGTGATGTGATTTGTCTATTTCAGTATAAGCATTTTTCTTTCAAGATGTAGTCAAGGTTTTATTCAATAAGAATGTAAATATGAAATTGAAAATGTAGTTTGTCCGACCCTCTTTACAAATACACAGAATAAATTCAGCATATGGTATGGATTTAGAAATGAAATCCCCATTGGCAGTGGGGGGAGTTGTTAGTTAGCTTAGCTAGTTTTATAGCAGAAGGAACTTTCCTCCAATAAAAAAGTGCATAACGTTTCACAGAGCCTGAGAAAGTTTGGAAGGCAGATATTGAACAGATAAAAATATATATTATATGAGGTAAGAGCAGAGCAGTATCTAAACAGCACAAACATACAACCAGGTGCACACACACATATGAACAACACAAACAACACAAACAACACACACAAATAGACAACACACGCAGAATCAAACACCACACATACCCAACACACACCATCCCCACCACACACTATTGTACACGTACACACACGCCTTACACAGGCATACTATATAACACACATACTGTTTGCCACACACACCACATAAAAGCAAGGCTAAAAATATGCAGGAGGCTTCATGCGAAAGTACAATTTCACAACATCGGACCGATCTTGAACAGGGGAAAAGGGGACAGTGGGCAAGTGCTAAAGAGGCAGTTTAGAAATTCCAGGGGGACTCTGGATTCTTCCAGATAAACAGATTGGAGTGTCAGGCCAGGGTGTCATTGGAACAATCGGAGCTTGCATTGTTGTGCTCTGTTATGGAGCTGTTTGTTCAGACCGCCCATGTACCCAAACAGGTGCTGGGAATGGCTCAGAAATATTCCTATGTGACAGATCGCTGTGTGTTTGCGCGTGTTTGTTTATGTGTGTGTGTTTGTGTGTGTGAGAGAAAGACATAATGTGAGTGTGTGTCCGTGTCCGTCCGTTTATGCATGTGTGTTGGGGTGTGTTTGTGTGCACGTACTGTACATGTGTGTGTGTGTGTGTACTCAGTTTGTAAACAGTGAGCCGGGAATAGTGAGAACAGTGAGTGGACCATGACTGTACAGCTGTCAAAAGTGACCCCATTCCAGGCTGGAGGTCAAACAAAAAACAAAAACCAACGACACCGCTGTGCTTTGCCGTTGCCGCAGAGACAACCTTCCGCCTGCGCCTTCTGTTTATTTACAACTGCGGGTTCACACAGAGCAGAGCAATGGCAGACAGCAACTGCTTTAATACAAATGGGGGCCATCACTTCTCTAGGTCGCTCCAGATAAGAACATCTGCTAAGTGACTGCAGTGCAATGTGATTTAATGGATTTCACATAAACCTAATTGTCACAGGGGACTATTTGCCGACCACTAAGGAGAACTGACTTCTAGCCCCTCAGCTCTAATACAGACATTTTCTGAGACCCCGACTTTCAAGATTTGTCAGAGAGAACCACTCAAAAATGGCCGCCGTGTCAACGCTTCTCAGGGTCCCTCGCGACTTTCTTTCGATGTGAGACGGCCGACTTGCTTGTTTTCAGCTTCATACAGTCACCCAGCTCAGACCCAGCGGACCGAACATGATCAGATAACTGATATATGTTGCTTCATTTTATCAAATAAGGACAGAGCAGCAAGAAAACTCATGAGGCTCTCTAGGACCAGAACTGGGGAGCTTGGAATCAGATGCTCCCTGCCTGCCTAACAGATGTTCAATAATGGCTCCAGAGCCAGATGTGTAGGTTTAGGGGTGGATAGGGTGACATCACCCCCAATATTCACATTCATTCACATTAATTAATCATAAGACTAGCTAGTATGCTTGTTAGACTTGAAATTTGATAACGAAGACTAAACTCTCTGAAAAAAAGGTTGTTATGTTTGTCTCCTTACAGAAACCCTTGTTAGTTATTTATGGATCCCTCTATCATGGGTGTGGAGTGTGTAAGCTCCCAGCCAAAACTTTTACCCAACAAACAAGCTGTAAAATAGATACCCTCCTGTCAAATCCAGCGTTGTCAGTTTGACCAGCTTGAAAATTGATTTGGACAAGCTGGTCATAAAGCTGGTCCAGCAGGTTATGAGCTGGTCAACCAGCATGACCAAGCTGGTCAACAAGCATGACCAAGCTGGTCTTAAAGCTGGTCTAACTGGTTATGAGCTAGCTTTTTCAAAACATAGCTTGAGCTGGTCAAACCATGTCAGACTGGGAGCTTGTTTGAACAGGTCAACTAGCTAGACCCTAATGGTCAAACCAATACCAACTGTTTCAAAACCTAGATTGAGGTTTTTTTTTTTTTGTGGAATCACAGGGTTCCTTTTGGAACCATTTTCTCTGAGGGGGCAGGGGGTCCAGCAGTGTCTCTCCCAGAGTTCAAATGAAACCAGTGTCTACGGCCGAGCTGTCCCCTCCTTTCTCTACATGGAAACATGCGATGATGAATGGCTCCCGGCGCTGTGCACATACTGAACATGCTAAGCGTGCACATACCAGCACCTCGTGCTCACCGCACGTAGGCCGCTCCACCAGGTGGAGACGGTAACATTTAATGGCGATATTAACAGCATCGGTGTGTTGTTACTGGGCATTCGTCCTTTGACTCTTTCTGAAACCAGGTCACTTTCGCTTTTTACTGCTGTGTAGCCTCAGTCAATTCAATTTCACTCAATATAACAGTGCTACCCGCACGTAAGCATGTAAAATGAGATGAATATCCAACAGATGGAATCGCTCACATCTAAATACTGTTCAGTTACTTCAGTTATCGTCTAATAAGCACATTTATATGAATGATTTATAGCTCGGTAAACAAATACAATGTTCATTAAATGCACCCTAATCTATTCGTGCTGCAAGAGCATTTACTTAAATGAGATAAATACGAAAGCAATTCAAACAATGGTAATTGCAGGGCAGTGTCATAATGTCCATCACGCAAGGCCAGCTTCAAAAAGAAGCGCCTGTTTGTGTAAATGTGCATGTGTAACAACGAGATCACATGAATCAAGTGTTCTTCAACATGGCAGCCGAACAACAAAGTCCACTCCTCAAAACTCAAAATGTCTCAAACAGAAGCTGGTTTGAGTGACAAAAAGTTTACATGAGAGAACCCACTGTTATCTGACTGCAGGCAGGAAACAAGATAATGTGAATGGTTGCTTTATGTTTTCAAACCTCAGCTGGTGGCCTTGGCAGTCGGATTAATTCTTAAACAATCATGTGAGACGGAAATAATGTGCATTAATTTTATGTTTCAGTCGACGAGACTGGAGCACTGAGGGGCTGATCGTTTAGACTTAAGTTCAAATGCTGCATCAACCTGTGAGGTGTGCAATAGAAAATACTATTTAATAAACCTCACTGTCACTAGCGTATTTCGTTAAATGTAAGTGTTTTCTTTGTGGGAATTTCCTTGTTCCTTTTGTTTGAGTGGACTGTATTTTAGAGAAAACAGCACACCGCCAGAACCAAACCTCCAGGGAAGAACGCTTTTCTCACAAGCAGGTTGGACAGTATCATAATAACACGTTTCCCTGTGTCCTGACATTTTCAAAACAAAGCAACAAGAACGGAAATCAATATTTCTGATGCCTGCTCATTGAAGCTAAATACTACCCATTCACACTAAAGGGAACAGAAGAATCATAACACACACACACATAAGCATACATGCACACACACACACACACACACACAAACACAACACACACACAGCACATAAAACCAAACATTTATAACATCAGTATAAATGTTCCTTTGTATATAAATGAAAAGTTCAGGTATTGACCACACAATCACAAACACAATGTTGTGGAGATTACTGCATTGTATTTCCCAGACAGCATGGAGGAACAGTGAAACAATTAAATGTCAGCAGGGCCAGGTGATGTTGCTAGTATCTCCACAAAATACTTGTGTTATGCCAAAGTGACACATCCCTTTAAAGAGATAAATTGTGTTCATGATTGCTTGTAAACACATTTAGAAGCAGATACTGGTGGATGTGCTACTGGACTTCAAAAACATGAAACAGCAAGAGAAGCACAGTGACAAACAGACACGATTATGGGTGTGAGTTTGACAGGGACCTGATATCATGTTATGGAAGTGAATTTGGGTCCTGGCACCATGTTATGGATGTGAGTTTGGGTCCAGTTCTTAGGTTCTGGATGTGAGTTTGGGTCCTGACTCCACGTCATGGATGTGAGTTTGGGTCCTGACTCCATGTTATGGATGTGAATTTGGGTCCTGTTCTCAGGTTCTGGATGTAAGTTTGTGTCCTGTTCTCAGGTTCTGGATGTGAGTTTGGGTCCTGTTCTTAGGTTCTGGATGTGAGTTTGGGTCCTGTTCTTTGGTTCTGGATGTGAATTTGGGTCCTGACACCATGTTATGGATGTGAGTTTGAGTCTTGACTCCATGTTATGGATGTGAGTTTGGGTCCTGATTCCATGTTATGGATGTGAGTTTGGGTCCTGTCACCATGTCATGGATGTGAGTTTGGGTCCTAACTCCATGTTATGGATGTGAGTTTGGGTCCTGTTCTCAGGTTATGGATGTGAGTGTGGGTCCTGTTCTTAGGTTCTGGATGTGAATTTGGGTCCTGACACCATGTTATGGATGTGAGTTTGAGTCTTGACTCCATGTTATGGATGTGAGTTTGGGTCCTGATTCCATGTTATGGATGTGAGTTTTGGTCCTGTCACCATGTCATGGATGTGAGTTTGGGTCCAGACTCCATGTCATGGATGTGAGTTTGGGTCCTGACTCCATGTTATGGATGTGAGTTTTGGTCCTGTTCTCAGGTTATGGATGTGAGTGTGGGTCCTGTTCTCAGATTATGGATGTGAGCTTGGGTCCTGTTCTTAGGTTATGGATGTGAGCTTGGGTCCTGTTCTTAGGTTATGGATGTGAGTTTGGGTCCTGTTCTTAGGTTATGGATGTGAGTTTGGGTCCTGTTCTCAGGTTATGGATGTGAGTTTGGGTCCTCTTCTCAGGGAATTCATCTGGTCCCACATACAGTGAGGGTTTCAGGGCTCCGAGTGGGATATTTACGACACGCAGGGTTTTAATATATGGTCATGTCAGGACTTTAAATGAAAGAGTTCCACTGTGGGACTTACCCGTTTTCCAAACTCCATCTCTGAAAAGAATTTATACCAAGGTTCATTCTCTAAATCTACATCTTCTGGACTTAAACCATGAGTCTAAAAGGGGTGCGGCAACAAGGAACAGGATGAAAAAGAGAGAGAGAGAAGACAGTTGAGCACAATGTATCAAGACAAAGCACTCATTCATAGACATGCTCTGAATCAAAATGACAGGGGAGGGATCCTGCAGACTGCAGTGTCCTCTGCTAAAGATCTGTAACACAATGAAAGTATAAATAATAGGAGTACCTCTCATTACTTCAGAAAGATGACACAGCTGTAGAACACGAGTAGCTAATTTTGCTACTCCCTTATTCTAGTGGCATGCACTGTTCATGCACACATGCTTTCTGTAATCGCGGTGATATATGGTCTCTACTGAAAACACCATATCCTTTCACTTTAATGTCCATAAGGGGATGGTAATAGCTTTCAGTGTCACAAATAAATAACCTCTCCAATCTCAACCAATCAGAATGATGGATAGGCCTACACTCCACCCCCTGATGTCCACCAGGTACATTTTCATGAATAAAATCAACAGTATGACATATACATCTCTCAGACATTTTCTGAGAACTTGTGTTGAAAATGTAACATTACAGTGGTCAAGTTTGACGGTTACTCCTGCAAGACTGACTTCTTGATATCCTACATGAGTGGCACATGTGATCAGGGTCATGTGACCAGCACCTCTTTTCCTCTGCAAACTGAGGACAATGTGTTCCTCTGTGTAGCGGGATCTGTTCTGGATTCAGACAAACGTTAAGGACACATTTTCCTTAAGTCGGATCTGTTTCCTATTTGTGACCCACCGATCTTCATCCGCGGTGGAGTGAAATATCTCGAGCTTTGTGGATGGGAAGCCCTATCCAGATGATTACAAGATAAGTAAATCAGTGCGGCCGTGGATCAAACCGAGAAACCGTTCGGAAAATTAGATTCCCAGGCATTAGCTGAATGATTCCAGAAAATTCCAGGGAATTAGCCAAATTCCGCAGGGAAAGGAAGCAGCAGTCTCGGAGCGCTGGAAGGAGTTCTGAACGTGGGTACCGCAGACTGCTCTGACACATGCCTGGAGGACTACTTCACCTCCCGAACATCGATCTGCGGACCGCTGCTTATTGAAACAAACCACCAACAGCTGCAGGAAAAATGGAGGGAGGAACTCAGAAAAAAAAACGAGGCAGCTGAAATGAAAGCAGGGAAGAATAGACGTGGGGACGCTGTGCTTATGCTCAGTTAAACCCCCCCCCCCCCGGCAGTCTCCTACCCGAAACACACTATGTATTTTTAACACAAGCCCTGCTGGCTCATGCTATTTCATGCTACTCAGAACTTCAAGTCATTCTGCATTTTTATCTTTCTCCATTAGCAGACTCAAGGTCTTCATTTATTTATCTTGAATCAGAAAGAGGTCAGGTGTCAAAGCCACCAAAAAAGTATCGCCCAAATTTCAAGGAAACGGATATTGTCAGTGGAATACTATTCGGCTCAATACAAAGGCAAGCTTTCATGAGCAGCTGATGAAAGTCTGCCTTTAAACCAACAGGAATAGAAAAAGCCTACTCCTCAAGGATGTGCTTGTGAGACGATTATGAAACAAAGAAGACCTTCCAGATAGACCAGACAGGTGAATGAAATGTAGATTTCATTAAAATAAATTTGCACTGAAGCAAAATAATGGTTGAGAAATAAATGGACTTCTGCCAAAATACATGTATGATTTAGCACCTGCTGTTAAACAGTGAGTAACATCCCTCTCATCTCTAATGAAATACAGTGTTATGCAAAGCCTTATGCAAAACCCGTTATTCATAACGGTGCTAACCTCCCATCATGAAGGAAATGAATAGAAGGTATTTAAATACCTACAGTAAGAGATTAAAAAAACAAACCATCATAAATCTAATTTACAGTTCAGATGTTAGGTTAGGGACCCTCTTTTGCATATTTGTCATTTGCTCTTCTGCCCATAAATCGAAGAATGGAGTCAGAAATAATGGAGCCATTTTAGGGATGGGATCCACTCCACTGCATTCCCCCACCCACCCCCACGCAAAGCGGCACCAGAGTCACGGGCCAGCCATCGATGGGAGAATGACGTGAGAACAAATCCCAGCTAAACCCAAGGGGCAACAGCTATGCTACCAGTTGGGGGGGGATATCAAACTAAAGTATCTTTTTTTTTGGACAGAGCACCATTGTAATAAGACGCTATAAATGCACATTAACCCTTTCAGTCCCACGTCCAATATTAAGTGGCTCCACCAAAATCCCAAGGGGTTTTGGAGTTTGGTTGAGAAAGTTGGTCAAATTTAGTTTTAATTGGGGCTCAAAACAATAGCATAGTATTTGATTGGTTGAAAAGGACAACGGTCAAGAGTGCTATACGGGACTGTTGGCACTGAAAGGGTCAAACAGCAGTAAAGCACATTCAAAGTAGTTCAAAGGAGCAGATTGTGTCAGCGATTAAACATTCAGTGAGAGAGAAGAGTCCGTCCGTCTGTCTCTGGGTGACAGAAGACGCATGTTAAAAACCATGCCTGAGAGCATCTCAATCTGGAACCAATCAGCAGAAAAGACTCCCCAAATCACAGCCAATCAGTAGGAAGGATTCCCCAAATTACAGTCAATCAGCAGGAAGGATTACCCAAATCACAGCCAATCAGCAAGAAGGACTCCCCAAATTACAGCCAATCAGCAGGAAGGACTCCTCAAATCTCAGGCAATCAGCAAGAAGGACTCCCCGAATCACAGCCAATCAGCAGGAAGGACTCATCAAATCACAGCCAATCAGCAGGAAGGACTCCCCGAATCACAGCCAATCAGCGGGAAGGCCCCCCGTACCACAGCCAATCAGAGAGGAGCAGCGGGGGATGGCGCATGCGTGCGACAGAGCAGCGGGTTGGGCGGAATGTTCCGTACCGTTCTGTCCCCCCTCAGGACCGAGGACTTCCCCGGCTCGTACTGGAAGATGCTCCGGGGCTCGGCGCGGTACCGCCTGGTGTCCACCTTCCTGTCCGGGGGCTCCCAGTCCTTCCTGGGGGAGGGGGGGGCAGTCTCCATGACAACCTTCCTCACAGTCTCAGTCAACCACAATATGTGTTCAACCCCGCCCCCCCATCACAGTCAGAGTATGCTGTCTCCTGTCTGTTCAAGCTGAGACTCTCTCCGTCTGCCGCGCGGTTATTTTTATTATCACTAACGTTGTTATTGTTGTCGCAGCTGTCAGGGGGGGTTATCTGTTCTTCACATAACACAGAACAGCGCGTTCGTGTGAGAGCTCTGCTCCGTATCGACCGCTACCGCTACATACTGCGCGCCGGAACATTCCTTCTGCGGTGTCCGGTAGCCTGCGCAGTCCCAAGGCCTGCATATGCCTTAGGTCTACCGCTGCCTCTTCAGGGCCCTATGCTAACACTAACACACAGGTACCTCTGCCTGTCTGCGTCATGAACGGCCTTCTGCCAGTTCAGAGGAAGCGCAGATCTAAGCGCTCGTATAAACAGCTGAATGGCCCTTATATAAACAGTGTAAATAAAATATATTTGAGGTTATTCACTGGGGCCATAGGTTCCCGCTGATTTACGAGCGCCATTTTAACTTCAGTAACCTCCATCAATCTGCTGAACCCTCTGTCTCCATCTTCCTCTGTGAGCCCCACTGCGGGAGGGCCACTTTCCAAACAAGACTCCAAGTCCTCCAGCCCCACCCCACCCCTCGGCTGTCCTGGCACCACTGCTGGCCAACTGTGACATCATCGCCCTTCCCTCCAATCACGCGCATGTCATCATGCAGGAAGTAGGCTTCCTTTCGCCCAGATAGCATTAGTAACGGAGCTGTTGTTTTGTAAGAGCTAGACTGGGAAATGGCACAGATAACGGCGCTGAACAGATGGAGGTTCTGGAGAAACAGAAAGTGGTGGTTACCGTGCTTCTGTATGGAAGAGAACAGAATGTTCTTCATCAAAAAAGGGTGGGGGGGAAGAGGCAGCATGCCTGTTTGAAATATTGGGATCAGCTGTTGATAACTGCATCCTAACCATTTTGTTTTATATGGTCTTGCTTATATAACGTTTCTTCTAGTTCACCTTTCATTATACATTTCCCCTGGTATGGTTTGGTTCTTTGTATTGTGTTTATTATGTTGTGTATGTTGTTTGATGTTCCAAAAAAAAATATTGGACAATAAATAAAGTTTAAGCTAGACAACAAAAAAAACCTGGGTTCAGCATCTTTGAGTTGCGCACTTTGTTTCACCCTTGACCCCTAGTAACACTTCTACAGTGTTCTTTTATATGACTGAATAGGTCATCAGTATAAAACCTGTGCCAAGGATCAGCCACTGAATTATTGGTGCCCTGTACAGCCGAGCACTGACCTTTCAGCAGATGGTCTGAGGGAGGAGGTGCGGGCGGGAACGGGCATCTTGGACATGGCGTTTCCCCGGGGGTCGGTCCGCCCGATGTCTGCAGCGCTCCTCGATCGCGGGACCCCTGTCGCTACACAAATTTACACACAGAATTTACACACAGAATTTACACACAGAATTTACACACAGAATTTACACACAAATTTACACACAGAATTTACACACAAAATTTACACACAAAATTCAGCAGCAGAACAACATCAAAACCGTTTCATTTTTACACATTATTAGTACTCTGCTTATGATGTGGTAAGCCTGGAAGCCATTGCCATCACTGCCAATTGTATATAATATACACATTTGCAGAGGGCAAAAGATATAAAGTTTGAAATATAAACAAGAAAAATTTTGCATTCAGAATATAAGCGATGGTTCAGTGTTTGACACAAAACAGACATTCTTCACAATTCATAAAAGGCACCATCTGTAGAATTCAGGTGGTTATTAAAATTCTTATCACCTGCATCTCTTCATTTCAGCTGAAAAAGTAGTGCCTAAAATCCTCCAAGGAACACATACAGAAATAAAGCTATAAACCACTTGATTGAATTCTTATGAAGGCCGATTCTATGGAATTTCGAAGGGCTCTGTAGTGATCAATGGCTGCTCCTGAGTTCAAAATGAAGGAGGCAGAAAATATCCCCTTAAACTAATTATTGGTCTTGACCTGTTTTCAATCATTTTCCTTGATTAACAACGTGATTAATTCACAGTGTTGATACTATCAGGTGCAGCCACTTTACTCAATTAGGAAAAAAAAATATATATATATATATATATATTTGCGCACATTTCAATTGACATTATTCAAACATTTTGAAACGTGTAGCTACTCTTTGTTTTCTGCACTCATACTGCGAAAATATTCGTGGGAAAGATGTATCTATCAATACGCAAATTTAGTAATTTAAACAATCAAGCTCAGGTTCGATAGCCTTGATTGCAATGCAGAAGATTGTGTTGTGTATGCTGTAAATACGACATCGTCCCTATAAATTGAATGAAATTGTGCAGAATTTGTAGTGATGAAGTGACTGAAATTGAATCAATTAATCTCTCAAATATGGCACAAAGAAAGAAGCTATGTGTTTACCTGCCAATGGATTATAGCCATCATTGGCAAACTTGTTCATCAAGGAAAATGATTGAAAACAGGCCAATTAGTTTAAGGAGATATTTTCTGCCTCCTCCATTTTGAGCACAGGAGCCAGCACTGGCAATAATACATAACACTAAGCAAACGAATAAACTCACTGCTGTCATCTGGGTACATGAGGCTGGATGGGGCATCATCTATGAGAGAAAAACTCAGGATATTGTTAAGGGTTAACATACTCTCAAAGCGGTAACAGAACGGTGGGGCATATAAAGAAAATAATGATATGATGTCATTTTCTCATCTTCTCATCCAAATTATTTTAAATCAGGAAGCTTCATTAAAAACCCCAGAAACGTCATAATATTGGTCAGTCAAACTACCCAAAGTACGTATGTATGTTAGAGGATCCATATTTTAAACAATTGTGATGTTGCATAAACTTCTGAGGTTTCTCTCCAAACTCCAATCCTGACTCCAGAGTGACTCTCAGACCGGACATCACAGCAACACTGATTTAATTTATGTGCTCAAGAAACTCATGCACAGAAGAGTGTCAAACAAGGACTGCAATAGCTTCCAGGTCAGAGAAATTCTCCTTCGACCCCTGGATAAGCCTCACACAATGTTTGATACAGTAGCTTAGAGAATTCCTGAAGAACATCATTCTGCCCTTTTAAAATGTTTTCTTTTTGTCCTCATCTGAAACCAGAAGCAAATAAAAAAGACTGATCAGGCAAAGCATTAGCCATTTTCACAGGACAGTTTCTGTAAACACGCATGAGTACTGCAGCCGTGCTGACTGCTGATAGCGGACGCAGCGCATTGTTCAGGGTGCCTGGAGGATCCTGACGGACTGTCCTAAACATAACAGGAACAATCGTCGTATGTCATCGCCCCCGACTTCCTGCTCAAAAATGACTTTGTGTGTAAACAAATCCCAATTCAGTCAAAACGGCGTCCTTGGTTTCCGCTGAAACTCTGCACAACACAGGGACAATCATAGGATCCATTTCCTCATCTGCCACATTAGGCAAATTAGTCCCATTTTTATAAATACTTATTTTTGGGCCCAGTGGGCGGAAACAGATCAGATAAAAGCTGTAGTCATAGGGGCAGCAGTGTGTCCCATTTTCTAGAACCATATCCTGACCGCGTCATGACCGTGTCATGACCGTTAGCGACCAGCAGCTCCTTGTGAGAGACTCAGACTGCTCACCCGCAGGCTGTCTGCATAGTACAGCTACGCTCCTCTGGGCTCTCCTGCACCAGACCTGGGTCAAATACCTAACTGCTTTGGATTCAAATAAAACTATGCTTCAATTACAGCAGGTGAGATCAATAAAGCACAGACAAGTATTTGAATCCAAAAGAATGACGTATTTGAAGCAGGTCTGTCCTGCAGAGAGGATGGGTCAAAAAATTTACTGTGACAACCATCTAAAGGTACTGCAGAGAAAAATGTCCTTAAACACCTGTTTTGAAATGAAGGGAAACAGTTGTCAGTAATGGGAAGCAGATCTGTTACAGTTTCAGTCAACAGTAGCACAGACTGAGGGAACACACACACGGTAGCTGCCCCTCTGATGAAGAGAGGGCCACATGGAGGGGCAACAGAACTGTAACAGAACGCACAGGAGGGAACAGAGAGAGACAGACGTAACTACACATGCAGAAAGGAGAGTTAGACGTGTGTGTTAGATGTGCGTAAGCTCTATGAAGCCACAGCGATGTGCACATTCGTTAATAACCAAGCATGCCCAGAGGAGATGCTTTGTGAGAGGTTAGGGATGACCCATTCTCTTTCCATTAACGCTAGTGCTACTAGTTCCTGCGTAACAATGAGTATTTTGTTTGATATCATTCTATTCTACTGAATTTGTGCACCACCTAGTGTTTCGGATGGTTATTGCAGGGAAAGAGTAGCTGGTCTAAAAAAAGTCAAGCAGCATGATTAGCATATTAATCATGGGTCAAAAAGATGAATTAAAATCCACCACTGTCGTTTTGTACCTCGCACTTTCAGTGGCTTGTCATAGTTTTCGGGGAAAATGTAGGTGGGGCGGTAGGGGTTTTCCTCCGGAACCTCTGAGCGAGACGACGGAGAGACAGAAGACACACGTGACACACGTGACAAACACGCGACACACACATGCCACAGGGGTGTCAGCACCACGGGCCACACGACACACAGCACTGTGACACACTCACACACACTCACACACACACACACACGACGCACAGCACTGTGACACACTCACACACACAACACACTGCAATGTGACACACTCACACAACACACTGCAATGTGACACACTCACACAACACACTGCAATGTGACACACTCACACAACACACTGCAATGTGACACACTCACACACACTCACACACACAACACACTGCAATGTGACACACTCACACAACACACTGCAATGTGACACACTCACACACACTCACACACACAACACACTGCAATGTGACACACTCACACACACACAACACACTGCAATGTGACACACTCACACACACAACACACTGCAATGTGACACACTCACACACACAACACACTGCAATGTGACACACTCACACAACACACTGCAATGTGACACACTCACACACACTCACACACACAACACACTGCAATGTGACACACTCACACACACACAACACACTGCAATGTGACACACTCACACACACTGCAATGTGACACACTCACACACACAACACACTGCAATGTGACACACTCACACACACAACACACTGCAATGTGACACACTCACACAACACACTGCAATGTGACACACTCACACAACACACTGCAATGTGACACACACACTCACACACAACACACTGCAATGTGACACACTCACACTCACAACACACTGCAATGTGACACACTCACACAACACACTGCAATGTGACACACTCACACACACAACACACACATAGTGCATTTTAATGTGACACATACTTGTGGGCACACAACGCTCAGAGACACACAACGCACTGTAATACGATGCACACTTACTGGCACACAAGGCACACACACTTTCAGGGAGATAAAATACCTGGGACCTTGTGGATCTGTTTGAACATGTTCTTATACCAGTCTTTGGACCTCTCAGTGTTCTGGAAAAAGAACAGCACAAAAGATTAACCATTAGCATTTGCATTAACCAAAGATGTGTTGATAGTATTACTCTCATTAAATAATATGATAATAGGGAACATGGAAAAGCCACAAAGAGCAATGACTTCCAAAAACTTTAGGCTACATGAATTGCCATTAAATAATGTAGTTGTTAAGCATAAAATTTGCTTTTAATTTGTTTGTATATAATAGGTTAGTCCATTACAAGTACATTAGTTACATTAACATGTATATATTAGTAAACCACAAGATAAACATATAATCATTAACAAATATAAAAACTGTTAAAAACAATTCCTACATGAATTGGCTCAACAACTACATTAATTAGTGCCAATTTATGTAACCTTATTAAAAAGTGTACCACAGGCTTCACAGCACTTGGTGTGACTGGAGACGGTGGTATGAAGACAGACACCTCGTCCCAGTGTGAAATTCAAGCCCCTCGGCATGCTGGGATGTTTTTAATGATGGGTGAACATGCTGCTGCCGTACAGGACGTGCCAGGTTTTTAAAGAGCTCTGAGCACAACACGTACCACTGACCCACAGTAAAGTACACTTTATAAGTTCACATCACAACCTTCAGCCTTATTTAACACTTCATAACTGAACATTACTTATGGTTAATATGTTCAGATTAATTGTTGTCTTTAGTGTAAACTCTTTGGGCCAGATTTAGTGCCTTTTGTGACAATTTTCGGCCCGCATATGAAGCATTCTGCCCAGTATGCACCACGGGACTGAAACCACAGTATGCGTGTCACCCAGGTGAGTGATTCTTTTTTGTCTTCCAGGTCTCAGTCAGATTAATACGGTACGCTCACACGCTCACCACACTCAGCCTCCCTTTCCCAAAGCAGTGCGAGAGCGGGCATTTGAGCCAACGTGTCACATACAGCAGATGTGTGAGAAAAGGCTGAGTACAGCAGTTTGAACAGAAACAGTAAACACCGCTGACAGCTACAGCCTGTCCTTGACAAATCCAATCCTTCCTGTGGCCTCCACCTAGATTTACAACCGCTAACCGCTAACAAACTCCCAGAGGTGGTCGGGAGGTGAAAGAAGGTATGTCCATCCTATAGTCGGGTTCCTCCTGAGATTTCTTCCCATCGTTTTCTTCCCAGGAGTTTTTTTTGCCACCATTTCAGGGTTTTTATCCCACTAGGGAGTTTAGCTCTTGCTATCTGGGGGCTCAGGGCTTTTCTTCCCTTCTGTAACTCTGTACAACAGGGGTCTCCAACCCTGGTCCTGGAGAGCTACAGGGTCGGCTGGTTTTCGATGTTGCACAGAGCAGTTGATTACTCAGTCACCTCACCTCACCTGGTTACTTGGGTCCCAACAGGGTGCTGATTTTAAGGAGAAAACAAAAACCAGCAGACCCAGTAGCTCTCCAGGACCAGGGTTGGAGACCACTGCTGTAAAGCATCTTAGTGACAGTCCACTGTGACAAAGCTCTACAAAATGAAACTGAATTGACTGGAGGTGTGTGTCGGACTGCGTGACGCGGTGAATAGACGTTCCCCGGGCCTGGGGGGGTCTCTGTGGGGGTCTCTGTGGGGGTGTCTGTGGGGGTCTCTGGGGGGGTCTCTGTGGGCGCAGCGCATCCTTACCCGTATGGGAGCGGAGGCGTCTTCCAGGGGTCGGGCGGCGGGCGAGTGCAGGGAGAGCCTCATCCGCTTCCCATCCATCTCTCCAAGGCAGCTCTCTGGGACTCTGCCCGAATCTTCGTCCAGCAGGGCCTGCTCCACGGCGCCCCCTTCTGGAGCGGGGTCTTAAAAACCAAACGCACACGGTCAGTGATGCACTGTAAACCGAACACGCACTGTCACTGAGGCACTGTAGACTAAGAGGAATCTTAAAGGTCCCATGTTGTCCAGTGTTTTCTTCTAGGTCCTGATATCCATTTAAGTACCGAAAACAAGCTCTATCCAGTTTTACAGTCCATTCTCCAGCGCCTCTCATGAGCTTTACCAACAAGAGGGAGTTTCAGTGACTGTGTCTTTAAGGCGCATTGATATCAATGAACCTCTGTTCTGATTGGCTGGCTAGATCCAACAAAGCACGCACCGTCTGTGCCGAGAGCTGGGATTCGTTCTGGCTAAAAGGTGGGACGGGCTGAAGGCGGCCATATGCAAATGAGTGCATAGTTGTGACATCATAGTCCAAACGGCTCGTTTAAATTCACATTTTCTCCATCCAGATTGTGTGGATTTATTTGGGGACTGTGCGTTTTGATACTTTCACAATGTTTTTATAGCACCTTTAACTCCTTTTTAATCCACATAGTAAGGGAAATGTCATTTTCCACAATATGGGACCTTTAAGAACCAAACGTGCACCATCACTGACAGAGTTAGCCAGCGGGGATGGATTTGGGGGGGTTGGGGAGGTTTGGTCACTGGGTGGGGCACATATGGTTGTAAGGACCTGGCAAACACTGTCCATTTACAGCACAGGACACATGCACACAAAATTAACATCTGCATAAGGTTTAAAAATTACTCCTTTTTAATATTCAAAACTTTGAATACCTCAAGTTTAAAAGCAAGGAAGACACGGCATGATTGGACAACTATTTGTTCAGATAATGAAAAAATCATAACAAATTAACAAAGTACAAAACCAAGAGTCTAACCCTCCTGATAAAACAGTTGTAAAAAAGAGAACACCAGAAACAGAAGCCTGGAAGAAGACAGAAGAAAGACTGAAATCTCTTTGCCATGTGAGGTTCACGGCAATTGAAAGACAAAAGGTACAAACTAGTGTGCAAATCCAAGCAGTTCAAGTTCAAGTTCAAGCAACCTGCTGGCTTTTCTTATTGAGGTCAAAAACACTGCCCTTGACAAGCTCACCAAGATAAGACCATATCATGCAGGAGGACAGGAAGAAAGGACACAGTCATGTGACAATGAAGTACACAGTCATGTGACGGGAAAGGGAAGAGAGGACACTAATCTTGTGACCGGGACATCTCAGCAGTAGTCTGTATAAATGGGGGTCGGGGGAATTGCAACCTGTTTGCGAATGTTTATCAGGGTTTAAAGGGCTGGTATCAGTAAAAGGGGAAGAACTTCCCATTTTAATCCAGCGCAACAGATTCTGGTGTCATTAGCAAAACAGCAGCTCTGAAAACACATTTTAATGAGAAGCAACATACTTCACAAACAGTTCTGGACTTCACACACAAACCTGATCTGCAGATACAGGCGTGATCTGTCACTCTGTGTATGTGTGTGTGTGTGTGTGTGTGCGTGTACAGTGTGTGTGTTTGTGTGTAACTTTCCCACAAAATGTTTAATGATGAAGAAGTAAGCAAGGCACGAAATGGCAGCATGCCAACCCACAAACAGCAACACAGCCAATCAGTCAAAAATGGGTGTGAAAATTACTGAAACTAATTAAGCACTTTCACAGAGAGAGAACGCTTGACTCCCCACAGTTTTTGGTTATTTTCTGTTCAATCAGTCTGCTCAGGTGCAAGTAAAATTCCAAAATTTTTATGGTTCATAATTTTTGTGTATACAAATATAACCTCTAGATTTAAGTATGATTATGTCTGAAAAAATCTTCAGGATTTCCAGCATGGAAGCCAACACTACACCAGTGTAGTTTAACGAAAGTCATGCAAAAACACAAACATGCCACATCCACCACGGTTATACAAAACGTATTCCGACAAACAGGACCAAGAGCAAACACATCTTTATGAATATTTTTATGGGGGGATGGGCAGTTATTTACATGTTATTTAGCTGACTAACATAATTTGGACAGGAAATGAATGAATGAGTCGACCAGTGAGAAGAGTATTCTGTACCATTGGTGGATCCATTGCTCAATAAAGGGTCGTTGTTTGTGTTTCTCAATGGATGCTTTTCAGAGGCTTGATGAATAGGTCTTCCTGCTGGCCTAGCCCCTCATTTATTCATTCTCTGTTGATTGCTTCCTCGTACAGCATTATCTTGCCTTGTTTTGCACAGACACCAATTGGCCAATGTGATTGGTTGGCCTGACATTTCATACGAACAATGGAACTTTACCTTGTGCCCTGTTTATCAAAACAGGTACATCAGCCTTCAAAACTCGCAATAGCAATTAAAAAGCGCAGTCTTAATTAATCAAGCTAGAGTTAACTAATAATGAAAACGTCATGAGCCAAAACATCGAGAATGAAAAAAAAAATTGGAATTGCTTAATAATTGGAGTGTGGAAATGTCATACAACATTCATTACAAGAATACTAGGACAAGGCCTAGTACTTGGAACAGCACGTTCCTCTAGGGTCTTCGACGCACTTGTCCCTGTACTCTGGACAAGAGCATCTGCTGAATGACTGTAATGTAATGTAATACAAAACGAGAACACAAATACAGCCAGATGTATTCAGACAGTGTACAGATTCACATCAATATGAATATGAGTAGGATTGACATTTGGTGAGCGGTCATGTATCCACTTTAACTGACTGCGTGATATTGAAACGGACAGGAAGTCTCCCGTGGTGTGTGGCTCTCTCCCCTTCCACTCGCACCAAATTGCCTTAATGCCACAAGACTTTCTGAACGGAAAAGACTATTCCTGGCAAGAGCAAGGCAAGATTCAAAGCTCTATGTGAAAGCTCTGACCAAGCTCACAATCACATCCATTGTTTGGCAAGGCATTAATTCTCCATCTCAAAACCGCAGCATCATTATTTATGCTATTATTGTAATAATTTATCAGAAAGCTGACCGCCCCAAGGCTTATCTGCTTATAGCACAATATGTTCATGTGAAGATACTCCACACCGGGAATCACCAACTCACGCTCCTCAAGGGCCGCGAACTGCTGGTTTTCCACCGTTCCTTCACCTGGGACTCAGATTTGAAGACTGTCGGACCAGTCAGTAGCACAAATTGTTCAGTTAAGAGAAGAAAACCAGAGCTGGATTTGGATTTGAGGGCTAGATTTCATTGTGACCTTAAAATGATAAGGTTCTATCTGCATTCTGAGGTTCTGATGACTGAGTGGTTTTGAGATTTTGAGCTTCAAAGATACCGAAATGAATGTGCTCCGAACATGTACATTAAACCTTTTAAATGTAGCTCTTTTTTTCATACTGTTAAACAGTATTTTTGTGAAACGCTTCACATATAAACAGTATTAGTGTCCTATTTTTGAAAAAAATGTCAGTTGGAACCTTGTAATTCCAAGGTCTCGATTTGATGGTCCGTGCCCCAAACTAATGAATAAGAGATCACTGTGTATGAGAAGTGATCTTAGGGTGTGTTTATCGGCCTCTGTGAGCCCAGAGACGATGGAGAATGTGTTTGCTGATGGCCCCCCTCCTGCTGGCCCCCACTCCCCATCCTTCACCGCCTACCTTCCGCACAATTAAGGCGCTTTTGTTGCTCTGCGGCCAGAGAAGAACAAAAGTGAGACACGGAGAAGAGACGATCAGCTGATGGAGCGCGCAGCAAGCGGTGGTGGGGCTAGCGTAATCACTCACGGGTCGTCTTTCGCCTCAGCTTCTCAACGTCTTCAACACAAACAGCACGAACGTGTCGCGACGTGGCAGGCATGCAAGACTGAGCTGTCAGGAGACCCCGGTGACCACCATTTGGGAGGTGAATTGAACATCCTGTTGCAAACCCTGGTTAGTCTGACTGACATAGTACGGTTTGCTCCTATGGTGTCTGAGAAGGCGTTCTTCAGGCTTTAAAGCACATGCCTCATTATTGACTCAGCAAACATACTGCAAAGCCCATTGGGAGGAAAACACATAGTTCAACACAGAAACCGTTCAGATCGAACATGCCCTAGGTGTTTCAAAACCTAGCTAGAGCAGTCAGGGGATTCATGTTATTCAATCAATAAAATATCATTAATCAAATATTATTATGAAGTTACAGAGGGAGGAACTCTGAATGTGGTCTGAGTGAAGACAGGAAATGGGAGGACAGGAAACAGGATGCAGACACACTGAACGGGGACACTGAGAACAGGCCATCACTGCATCCCATTAACTTTATTTCCTCAGTAATGGCAGCCCTTGGGAACACCTGCTCTGGTTCTGTAAACCATTTTGTATTTCTTACCGACTGATTATCCCTGGTGAAAATCCAGAAATACACCTGTCTCATCACCTCAAACAGTTTTAATTTAGTCTTATTTGGTGTAAAGCATGTTGCATTGCACGTTGTATAAACCATGCTTCTTCAAAATTACCACCAAAAGAAATAAGAAAATGTAGAATATAGTATACTTCAGCATACTTAAAGGATAATAACATAAACTGCATATTATAATTATACCAGTATAATAGTATAATAGTATTCTTCAAGTATATTATATAATATAAAATATTTTTTTCACACGGGAAAACAGTTGGGTCAGATTTTCCAAGCAGGAGGTAAGCTTAAACTGTGTGAAATAATGCAACTCAAACCCAAGTACTTCATTTTAAGGCCAAGAATGAAGATAAGACAGGTCAAAAAGGGTGGCAGCATTTCATAAACTTTCATCACCATGTATCTTATTACACAGTCAATGCTGTGATTCAGTAGCGAAGAGAGATTATAGTTTTAAAGGTCTTTGCCAACGCAGACTTGCTTATCACGCCAGTAAACTTCCTGGAAGTGAACTGAATGGAGTATCTTATTGGGTCTGTCTGGCCAGATGACCAGTGGTTGGAGGACCTCATTGGTTCTGACTGGTCAGGTGACCGCAGGATGTAGTATCTCATTGGGCGTGACTGACCAGGTGAACACTGAACGGAGTATCTGATTGGTTCTGACCGGTCATGTGACCACCGGACATGACAGGCCAGCTCACCTCTGTTGTGCTGCAGGAGGACGATGGTGGGGTTGACGGAGGTGGTGGAGGGGTAGGTGGAGGAGGGGGTGAGGAAACCGGGCGTGTCTGAGGAGGAAGTGAGCAGGGGGTCCTCAGGACTCAGGCCTCCTGCCTGCTGACCAGAGAGGAAGTGACATCACAGATCAGTTACAGTACAAACATATACACATATACACACATACACTGCATATACACATATACACACATACACAACATATACACACATACACATACACTACATATATACACATACAGATACACTACATATACACACATACACATACACCACATATACACACATACACAACATATACACCCATACACATGCACTACATATACACACATACACATAGACTACATATACACATATACACACTACAGTTTATTGAGCTAGGTCCCAGCTCATGGGACATTTGCTATCATTTGGATTTCACTTTAATTACCCTCTTTCTGAGAACAGCATTACAGCACATTTACCATGCTCTGCGGTAAGCTCTATATAGTAGTGTAATTTTCACCACCACACAATTATTGACCTGCGGTGGTTGTAACCTACAATTTACAAAAGCAAAAACGCATCCCCCATCCCTGCTGGACCATTTGGGATTTGAAACTGGTTTAAGATAGTGTTCAAACACAGCTTAAACAATCTGGTCAACGCTGCTCTTTAGCTGGACAATGCTGGTTAAGCTTGTAGAGTACGTTGGTGGTCAAACAGGTGGCTGACACAATAGACTGGTCAGCTGGTAGTGTCAAAAACACAGCATAAACCAGCTTGAGCTAGTTTAACCTGCAATTTTGAGCAGGGATATATCCTTTTAACATCATGCCAATAATTACATTAAAAGGTTGAAAATCGTTAAAAAAAAAGCTCTGTACGAAGTGCCATCTCCATCTGGAGATTTATGTGACATTTGTGGGGACAACAGAAGCCAAACTCCAAATGCTTGCCCACAGAAAGTTTCTCTCCGGCAAACAAAGTGTGCCAAGAACACCCTGAAAAGCACCCAGGGTCAATTATTTATTCCTGTGGTTTCTGTTTCCAGAAGGTACAGCCAGCGTTTGTTATATCTTTTTTTCATTTTCTTTTTTCCTCACCTCCCTCGGGGTGTCAAGACTTCAAGTCCCAGAATGCCACAGTGTCTGCATGAGTGTCACTTAAGTGATAAATTTAAGTAACCCATTGGCTAAAGTGACTAAACAGACCACACACACCTCGTCTCAAAAGTCAACATTAGCTGCTGATAAAAATACACACACTCCAGCAGGTCTTCCAGCTCTCAGGACACAGGTTTGACACTCCCATCTTAAAACACATTATCAGTCTAAAAACCGCTATAGCAAGGGCTGGGAGTCTGGGAGATCATATATACAGAACTGTACTGGCAGGGGCACATATTCCAGAGACAGTACACGTATGTGTACTTCGAGAAAGGCACAGCACATGGACAGAAACACAGTGCAGGTATGAATATGCTCCATTATGCCACACTCATTTTTTAATTCATGGCATATTTTTATTCTCGATAAAGTTTGAAAACATTAGTCTTGCTTTCATGCGCCACTGTAATTGCTGGGTTGGCTTAGTGCATTATGTTCAGCAGTCTGATAAGCGGCAACAATGGATAACAGACTGCAGCCAATTTTGAATACTTGACTGCACTGCTAAATGAGATAGACATATGCGTGTGTGTGTTCTTCTGTGTGTGTGTGTGTGTGTGTATGTGTGAATTTGTGTGTGCATGTGTGTGTATGTATGTGTGTGTGTGTGTATATGCACAACATTGAAATAAACTAAAATGGAAAACTTGTAACAATTAACATACTGTAATAGAAAAGAAAGGCACAACATTCTGAAAAACAACAGCATATTCCATGTACCTTAGTGGGAACAGAAATATGCGTCACCCAGAAACATGCATAAATTAATACCAAGAATAATACCCAACATGCATATATTAATGCCTGAGTAAGGCCGCCCCCTGCTGCTTTTTAATAACACACTAAATAACTGTTTTTAAAAGACGAATGATTCACATTCAAGCGGAAATAACTCACCTGTGAGGGAAGCTTACAGTCTGTGAGAAGATCTTCATCACCCTTCACCTCTACAGAGGCTGCTGAGCTGTCCCCATTGGTGTCAGCCAGGCAGACATCTATAATCGAGCACAGAAAAGGAGCCAATGTGGACAGCTCTTTTCTCTCACGAACACACAGAGCACAGGCCACCGAGTCCTGGATAAAGAGGCAGAATTAAGAGCCTGGAGTTGGGAGGAATACCTTCTTCCAAGGCCCTGGGCGACGGGCCCGCTGAGTCAGGTGGACGACAGGCACAGCGATGAGAGGGAAACAGATAGCATTAATTACTCCATAAACTAATTCCCTTTGCTCCGTTTCAGAGAAAAAACCCTGCTTCCTGGAAAGGTCTATATGAACAGAGTCGCTCATTACCCAAAAGAGCGAGATTCTCTCTCGCAATCAGTGAACTTTGCGACGAAAAACAATGCCTCTATTCAGACGGGCTGTGGGGGCAGTTTGTTCTCAAAGTCTTTTATTCGGGGACAACAACAACCGAGCCATCTTCTCCTGAAGGCCTGGCCAGCCTCCAGCCCTGCTCCTCCATGTTTCAAATGCCATGAAGAAGACTGGTGCTCAGAGGGCATTGTGGGCCGGGCCAGAACAAGGGGAGGCTTTGAGCCCCCACACAAATATGAGCGACCGCGGATGGAACTATTCCGCGGCCTCGACGGACAAACGAGCGTTCACGCCGCACGGGCGTCCACGCCGGCCGGGGAACGGCGCTTCACGTGACACGGAGCGCCCGCGCGCGCAGACTCGGCGGAGAACAGCGCAGCGGGGAGGACACAGAGATCGCGTTTTATTGCTTTGGTACACTGGGTCGCCATGGCCACAGGCCCGCCCCCTCCCAGCACACACAATGAGAGACAGTGTACACAACGCCCTGTTCACTCTCACTGTTTCCAACATGGAGTCACCACCAACAAACCCAGAACTTCACAACGACCGGTCATGACCTTTCTGTTACTCTTTGCTTCCATTACATTTGAACATCTGCCGAATCAATTATTGGGTAAATACACTCTCGGAAATAGTGAGAGTGGAGGCACATTTTTGTTCTTCAAGGGGTACATTTCCCAAATGTACCCTGAAAGTGCAGTAATGTTCTCTTTGGGTACAAATGAGTATGTTTTCCAAGCACAATTTTAATGTACCTATATTGTACCCCCGAGCGACGAGCATTTGTACCTTTTAGGCGCTTTTCATACCTTCTGTGTCTGTAATCTTAGACATGAAGGACTGTAGTTAACATATTTCATTTTCAGGTCAGGCAAAGCATCTCATATCTACACCTGTCCAGATGAAAGGCATATTTAAGAGTTCAATTTCTTACATACACATACAGTAAGTGTATGTGCTTGTAATTATACAGAGCCACCAAAGAGTATTTGCATGCTTCCTGATTTCCTCTATTATTCATATGTCACACTGAATGGTTTCAAATCTTTAGACAATCTCTAATATTATACAACAGTCAGTTCCAGTCGAGTAATTTGATTGGGCAAGAGGCATTCCATGAGTTTCAATACAACATCACACCGACCACATCACCATCCGGAATCTGGGTAGTTTACAGAATTCTGTTAGCTACTGTACCTGTCTACTGCAACTTTTGTGCATTGCCAGCTAACTAGTCAGTCTTTGTGTATGTTTATAGTGTTGCCAGGCAACATGAGACAGTAACAGTAGCTAATGGAATGGAACTATTTTTTGTTGATGCTGAAGTCAGTCTATTGTCTCAAATTCTCACCATTACTTGATAAATATCCTTGTCTGTAGGGCTGTCATATAAAAGCAATCACACAAGGTTGTGCTATAGTACTGTATATCACCATGGTGATGATTATCTTCAATCACACAAGGTTGTGCTATAGTACTGTATATCATCATGGTGATGATTATCTTCAATCACACAAGGTTGTGCTATAGTACTGTATATCATCATGGTGATGATTATCTTCAATCACACAAGGTTGTGCTATAGTACTGTATATCATCATGGTGATGATTATCTTCGACCGAATCACAAAAGCACAACAGCCCTCCCTCTCATGTGATATTGCTTGATTAGACAAAGAGAACCTGAGCAGAAACATATTATCATTATTTAATGAACAAAGTTATCGAGCGGCCATTATCACCCCAGTGAAAAGGTAATTGCCAGCTGAAACTTACATAGAACTCGTTACCCCATCTTTAGTGGAAATTATAGCAACCAAATACTTCCTATAATTTAGGATTCATTTTTCACATCACTGTTTAGCCCACTCTTCAGGCAAATTGGTAGGTTTTTGAGTATGAACTGCCTGTTTCAGTTTTCACACTGTCACTTGCTTTTATAAGCCTGAGCTTATAAATGAACATAGTACTTAAACTAAAAGGAGCTGGCTGTATCTTTTATACAAGATAAAACAATAACCCACACACCGAGAAACTGTTCTGACATTTCTCCTGAAAGCTATTTTCTAGACATAAAAAAAGACCTCTTTTTACTGCATAACAGTTCATTTGTTAAGGCTTTATTTGGCAGCCCGTTTATTACATAGCACTGGGCAAACACAGGTGACTATTTTGATTTCAGAGGTAAGTACTATGAAACAGGCGGTAAAACGTATTCACACAGTACTTAAATATGGTACTTACTGACTTTGTACCATAGTACTTACCGCTGAAATCAAAGTAGCTACCAAATAATTGCACAAGTAGCTGTGTACTCACCCAGTACGTTCTATGTAATAATGTGCGTTTGTAAACAGACTCACTCTGCCCGGTCTGCTGTGCGTCTGCGCTGGGCAGAGGGGCGCTGATGTCATCGTCGTCGATGTGGACCAGGGTCGCCCTCAATGTCACAACCCCCCTCCCCTTGCACACTCTGGAGGGGTCCATGTCTAAGAGGAGACAGGAGGGAGACATTCAGATCCATTAATGTAACGGGATCCCGCGCACTCTATATTTGGGATTTAATAGTATGTATTCTTAGCGCAGCAAAAGGCCTGGTCAGTCAGGACTGACCCTGAGGGGTTGCAGGTTCACCTCCGTGTCATGTCCCGATGGTACACAGCACCGCAAACACACAACACATGTCGATGAGAAGGACGGGCGGAGGGTTTGATTACTGGGCCCTCAGCGCTCTGTTTATCAGGTTATGGGCCTTGTGGTTTCTGCTCTAATGGCAGACTGTTATAGATGTGTCTCTCCAGCGAGCTGTGTGCAAACCTGCTGGCCTCTGACTGACTAGCATCAGCATTATGGATGGATGGAGGTGAGCTCCAAATCAAATTCAGTGTGTGTGTGTGTGTGTGTGTGTGTGTGAGTGAGTGAGTGAGTGTGTGAGTGAGTGAGTGAGTGAGTGAGTGAGTGAGTGAGTGTGTGAGTGAGTGAGTGTGTGAGTGAGTGAGTGTGTGTATGAGCTTGTGTGAATGTGTGCGTTTGCGTGAGTGAGTGTGTGTGTGTGTCTCTGTGTGTTTGTGAGAGTGAGTGAGTGTGTGTGTTTGTGTGTGTGTGTGTGTGTGTGTGTGTGAATGTGTATGTTTGTGTGAGTGAGTGTGTGTGTGAGTGTTTGTGTGAGACTGTGTAAGTGTGTATGTATGTTTGTGAGATTGTGTGAGTGTGTGTGCAAGGGTGTGTCTGTGTGCGTTTGTGTTTGCGTGTGTGCATTTGTGTGAAAGTGTGCGTGTATGTTTGTGAGCTTGTGTGTGTGCGTTTATGTGTGTGCGAGTGAGTGTGTGTGTCTGTAAGCATTTGTGTGTTTGTGTGTGTGTGTGTTTGTGTGTGTGTGTGTGTGAGCGTGTGTGTATTTGTGTGTGTGTGTGTGTGTGTGTGTGTGTGTGTGTGTGAGTGTGTGTGTGTGTGTGTGTGAGTGTGTGTATGAGTGTGTGAGTGAGTGTAAGTATCAGTGTGTGCTCTCTGCTTCATGGACTATGCGCATTACAGATGGAGGGGGTGAGCTCCAAATCACATTCATGGGCCTCTCCCATCAGCGCAGGGCCGCCATTGATCATGGTCATCCAGCCAGAGACTCTCTCTGCATCCAGCCAGAGACTCTCTCTGCATCCAGCCAGAGACTCTCTCTGCAGCCAGCCAGAGACTCTCTCTGCAGCCAGCCAGAGACTCTCTCTGCATCCAGCCAGAGACTCTCTCTGCAGCCAGCCAGAGACTCTCTCTGCATCCAGCCAGAGACTCTCTCTGCATCCAGCCAGAGACTCTCTCTGCATCCAGCCAGAGACTCTCTCTGCAGCCAGCCAGAGACTCTCTCTGCAGCCAGCCAGAGACTCTCTCTGCATCCAGCCAGAGACTCTCTCTGCATCCAGCCAGAGACTCTCTCTGCATCCAGCCAGAGACTCTCTCTGCATCCAGCCAGAGACTCTCTCTGCATCCAGCCAGAGACTCTCTCTGCTGAAGCCTAGCCGCCTCTGTCCACCATGCAGGAGCTGAGTGTGCAGTCCTTCATCTGGAGCAGACTGCTGGTGCTCCATCCAGTCTGTGTTTGAGTGTGTGTGCTTGGGCAAGTGTGTTTGTGCGTGTGCGAGTGTGTGTGTGCGTGTGCAAGTGTGTGTGTGCGTGTGTCTGTGTCTGTTTGTGTGTGTGTGTGCGAGTGTGTGTGTGTGCGTGCGAGTGTGTGTGTGTGTGTGTGCGAGTGTGTGTGCGTGCGAGTGTGTGTGTGTGTGCAAGTGTGTGTGTGTGTGTCTGTGTGTGTTTGTGTGTGTGTATGAGTGTGTGTGAGTGTGTGTGTGTGCGAGTGTGTATGTGTGTGTGTGTGCGTGCGAGTGTGTATGTGTGTGTGTGTGTGTGTGTGTGCAAGTGTGTGTGTGCGTGCAAGTGTGTGTTTGTGTGTGTGTGTGTGTGCGTGCGTGAATGTGTGTCTGTGTGTGTTTGTGTGTGTGTGTGTGTGCGTGCGCGAATGTGTGTGTGTCTGTGTGTCTGTGTGTGTATACACTAAACTAGCGCTACTCAACTCCTCCTCCTGTGGGCTGCAGTATCTGTAGGTATTTGCTCTGACCCTGCGCTCCACCACCTGATTTCACTAACTTGCTTATTATCTGGACCAAGCAGGTAAAATAATTAGTGAAATCAGGACGAGAAGTTGAGCAGCGCTGCACTAAACTAATGAACATATATTTGCAGCAACAATACAATAGACTGAATAAAGCAAGCTAGATCATTCCTATCATTACTGTCCCTGGTAAATAAATAAAATGTGAAATATATTAGCCTTGAGAGCAGTTTGTGCTGCACTGCCCCCTAGAGGGAGGTATTCACCTGCAGCTGGCATCAGGTCCGGAGAACTCTTCATGCTCTTCACCGGCGTTATTCTGACAGCAGAGACAGTCCGTCGACCTGAGGGAACTACAGACACAACAACACCACAGACCTGAGGGAACTATAGACACAGCAACACCACAGACCTGAGGGAACTACAGACACAACAACATCACAGACCTGAGGGAACTACAGACACAGCAACACCACAGACCTGAGAGAACTACAGACACAGCAACACCACAGACCTGAGAGAACTACAGACACAGCAACACAACAGACCTGAGAGAACTACAGACACAGCAACACCACAGACCTGAGAGAACTACAGACACAGCAACACCACAGACCTGAGAGAACTACAGACACAGCAACACCACAGACCCGAGAGAACTATAGACAGAGCAACACCACAGACCTGAGAGAACTACAGACACAGCAACACCACAGACCTAAGAAAACTACAGACCCAGCAACACCACAGACCTGAGAGAACTACAGACACAGCAACACCACAGACCTGAGAAAACTACAGACACAGCAACACCACAGACCTGAGGGAACTACAGACACAACAACACAACATACATGAGGCAACTACACAGACACAGCAACACAACAGACCTGAGTGAACTACAGACACAGCTACACCACAGACCTGAGGGAACTACAGACATAGAAAGCATTCTGCATCTGCCATATGATGTGGAATCATAACTATATTGCAATCAGAAGTACACAATATGAAATGTACAGTCAGAGTTACTGCTCTTTAGGAAATATGAACCATATGAAGATTGTTTAGGCTGAATCATTTTGAAAAGAAGATTCTGGATTGTTTTCCCTGCTGAAACAGCTCAAGCAAGGTTTCTAAACAGCTGGTAGCTGGTTGACCAGTTCGGACCAGCTCCATACTCAACACGGTTTGACCAGCTCAAGCTATGTTTTGAAACAGCTGGTAGCTGGTCATTTCAGGCTGGTCACCTGGATTTTCCACCCGGGAGTTCACAGATACAGGTGGACTGCCTCCACTGTCAGAGCCCATACAGCACAGGTGTGAAGTGACTGGCAGTGCCACGGGACTACTGAAAGCCCAAACTCTCTGCGGTGTAGTAGATCAGAACTGGTGTATTCAGCAGAGCAGAGGTCCTTAGTGTACTCCTCATTCATAACAGACAGTTCAGCTGCAAGCTCACAAATATGCTCACAAACAGGATTTTAAGCATTAGCTGCTTAGAAACCCGAGTGAACAGTCAGCATGTCTCACACAAGGTGCAAATCGAGAGACAGGGAGAGAGAGAAAAGAAAGAGAGAGAGTGGAGAGAGGGGGAGAGAGAGAGAGTGGAGAAAGGGGGAGGGAGGGGGGAGAGTGAGAGACAGAGAGGAAGAGAGAGGGGGAGAGGGAAAGAGAGTCTTATACGTGGCGCAACTTGGGAAAGAGAGAGAGAGCACCAGGACTGTAAACAGCATAAAAAGATGGATGAGGAGATAGCGCCTGGAGGAGAGGGAGAAATGCAGAGAATGAGAGGGGGAGAATAGACAGACGTACAGAGTCACCCTGTACCAGCCCACCAAGGCCTCATGGCTGTTAGTTTGGCTTATGTTATAATTCTGCAAACATAGTGCACTGTGTCTATTTTCCTACTGGGCTTGTTCCGTGTGTTTTTCATTTTCATTCATACAGGTTAGCATAGTCATGCAGGTTAGCATATACCAGTGAAAATGATTAGGTACAGGGTAGCCTATACCAGTGAAAATGATTAATTAAATGTTAGCGTGATAATGCAGGTTAGCATATGCAGTACCTGTGAATATGATTAGATACAGGTTAGCATCCTAATGCAGGTTGAAAGGTGTGGACTTACCAGCCGATCTGTCAGGTCTCACAGAACTCTCCACTGCAAAGCCCTGTAACACACAGACAAGTTACGCTGCAGCTTTACAGCAATATGCCCATGCGTTACCGGCTTTCACAACCCCCGAGCTCCTGTTTTACTCCCTCAGAAAGAGTGCTTGTGATGGCGGACCCATGAATTCGCTCTCAGTGGGCCCTGCTGCCCCTGCTCACATTAAAGACAGATACAAATACAACTAAATCATGCCACCCTAATGTTAGTATCACTGGGTACACATGAACAGAGTCATGAAGTGCAAATACATTTATGCAGGTATGCACACACACACACCCTCACACACACACACACACACACACACACTCTCCCTCACTCCCCTCCACCCTGAGGGAGAAGTTTCTCTGGAGTCAATTCCCGATTCACGGAACTAGATGGAACGCTGCAGTTTTAATATTGTTTATTGCTTTGTCTTGTTTTACAAAGGTTATTGGACCGTCTTCCCTGTAAAACATAAAACCATGTGGAAAGGAGAGAGAGATGGAGTGTGTGAAATGGACAGAGAGAAGGAGAGTGAGAGAGATGGAGTGTGTGAAATGGACAGAGAGAAGGAGAGTGAGAGAGATGGAGTGTTTGAGATGGACAGAGAGAAGGAGAGAGAGAGAGATGGAGTGTTTGAGATGGACAGAGAGAAGGAGAGAGAGAGAGATTACGGGCCAAAGCTGTGTAATCCGAGCTGCATCATGGAGCATGGTCATTTATGGGGGCCGACAGCACTGGAAAGGAAATCCCTCACACACTACAACACACAACATTACACTCTCCCTTTACAGAGCCTGACACATAGCACAGCACAAACCCCCCATAAACACACAACACTAACCTTTCACAAACTCCCACACACAGCACAAACCCCCATAAACACACAACACTAACCTTTCACAAACTCCCACACAGCACAAACCCCCATCAATGAGTCCCTCACCTTGAAAAATCTCAACAAACTGCACTAGACAATGACAAACTTCTAAACACCCAGCCAATAGCGCCCTCTTGTGGAACATTCAGTGCACCATTGTCTTCTGTTGTGTTCACTTCTGCAAACACTTTGGAGGACAGGGCATGGGCTATTCAGAATATTCTACGACAGCACTATCACAATGCCATAATTTGTGTGGAGAGCAGAGAATTCTGGGATTCTGAAGGTCTACTGAAAATAAAGCTGGTAAGATGTGCCAAAGATCATTCTTACTGACCTTTGAGGTCACTAGTCATGTCGACTATAAGACAAAACTTAACACTGAACACTAAAGTTCACAAATATGATAAGATTATTTATGTACCACTGACCCAAGAACAGTACTCTTTGTTTCAGCAACATAGTTACAGATAGGATTAAGGGCGTCTACATTGACCAAGAGACATTTTTTTAGTGAGGCTGGAGTTCCCACAGTTCTCCTCTCAAACAATTCTGCTGATCGACACCAGCAGCACTGCTACACTGCCCCCTGGTGGACTGAAATGAATGCATTAAATGGATTACTAAAACTAATTAAATCTGACGTAACAAGCACAACAAATCAAACTTCATAAATATCGTAGAGCTCGTTCAGCTGGTGGGGCTTTCCTGACCTTTTGACTCAATTAAATGTTACTGACCAGCCATAGGTAGAATCCTACAAAATGAAATATAAAACCTATGACCCTAATATATTATATAAACAAAATAGCTGTGGAACACAGTAAACGCTGTACAGTGACATCGTCTCCAGTACTGACGTGAGCTCTTTCCTCGGTCCAGGGGGACAGAAATAAGCTTTTGGCCATTTCTGAACCAGCCTGAAATGCTATGCTTGAGCGCTCATCATTCAGAACCCCATTAACACCAGAGTGCACTGTCGATACACATCAAGTGAATCACATTAGTGAACAGTGGCTGAGATGGCTTCATAACTGCATCCTTAAATATTGAAATTGAGGCCCATAGATCTGCTTCTGTGCCCTGCAGCTAGCAAATAAAATAAATGTGTTGTTATTGGTTGAATTCGATTGGAAGAGATGTTGTTATGGTTTAATGAGATATTCTGAATAAACAGGGGAAAGAGAAGAACAAACACAAAATAGTCCTGAGGTTTACTTTGCGTCCATGTGAATTCTGTGTGTATATGTAACTGATGGTATAAATGTCCCAGGTTGTAAGGAGTGAGAACATGTGGTTATTTCTCTGGAAAATCCAGTAAACAATGTCTCTCTGTGGTGTACAGGTATGTAGTGTGCATTCTAACCTACAAGATGTCTGCCATCACAATCAGAAGTGATGATGGCAGCATGATTAAAAATCTCGCCAAAGTTAATTCTGTTTGCCAGCTTAAGCTCTTCTGAAATTTGCTTTAATTCTATTCAGTAAGATTCACTGACAGATTAAAGAACGAAGTGCAGAACTGGAAACTTACAAGCAAGGAATCCCCTGGATTGGATATACAGTACTACTCCCAAAATTAGTTGCAGAAGTTTGACACTTGGCAGCTACAGAGTCCTTTTACAGTTCCATAAAAGCAGTATCATTTCATAGAGATCAAAAGCCTTATTACAGAATCCTCCAAGTTATTGACCCCTTTCATTCCTTAATTTAGATACAAAAACTTTATGACAAAGTCCTTGTTAACTGTCCTGAACCCTGTTTTGGCAGTTGTATTAATTCAGCTTAGGCAGGTTTCACGAGAGCTTGTTACATATGCAGTAGTACCAGCCAAACTGCAGGGTTTGCTGAATGCAGTGAAAGTACTGGCACTCACTGGCTTCAGCCTGGTGTGACACTGTCTTTAGGTGCCAAAGAGGTGTGGCCACTTTCAACAGAGCTTCAATTGTTCTTCAGAGATCCGGCTTCAGCATTTAGTGAGATGGTTTGTACCCTATATGATGCCCCTCTCCCTTCGGCAGAATTGATTCTGTCAGGTTCTCCCCTTTATCCCAGCTTACAGGGAATGTTCGGAGAACATTCAATAACATTAGCTATAGGTTTCAGGAAGGTTCCACTGTAACGTTGCAAAAAGCACAAACTGTTTAACATGTGATGTAAGAATGTTTTAGTTCATCATGTTTCCCATAACTTTCCCCAGATAATGTTCCAGCAAGATTCGAGAAACATGTGATTTAAGAAAATCTTTCCTCAAAACATTTTTAGAACATTGCGCAGAACATTCCCCAGTTGCTCAAAAAAATAACATTCAGAAATTGTTCAGGTAACCTACCATAAAGTTCCTATGATGTGACATTGTAAGAACCGTTAGATACACACGTTCAAAGAACTTAAAATTGCCAACTGAGATATTATGAAGAGATCAGAGGTGAGGTTGTTGATTTTCCATGGTTTTGTTTTCTTTACCCCGCTCAGACCAATCGCATTAATGGCATGAGGCAGCATATCTAATTTTATGTGGATGATAGAGGTTTTGTATTTGTCTGACGCCACTATTTTATGCTGCAAGCCTTGGAATTTTTTTTTATGTGATTGGAAGCTTTATGGATATGAAGTGAATTGGAACAGATCTATTTTTATGCCTCCTGAGTGTTCAAAGGCTAAATGTCAATGGTCCTTTCTGCAGGATAGTGGTCTCCAACCCTGGTCCTGGAGAGCTACTGAGTCTGCTGGTTGTTTTCACCTTAAAATCAGCACCCTGTTCACCCAGTAATCTACTGTTCTAATTGATTATATAAGTGCAGAGAAAGAACTAAACCAGCAGACCCAGGTTCTGGTTTAGACCCTGATATTTGGAAAATAAATATAAATATATAAATATAAATGTAAATATTGAAATATAAGATGAGATTGAGATGTTCAGCTCAAAAACGTGCCTGTCACACCTCAAACAACAAACTGATCTCCTAAAATAGCAAAGCACCGTGTAATATTTCTGATATTTAGCAGTCACCAGGAGAGCTTCCTCTGCTGCGATGCTAACGTACAGGCCGGTTGTTTGGGCTAAAGAGCTGCAATGCTAACGCACAGGCTGGTTGTTTGGGCTAAAGAGCTGCGATGCTAACGCACGGGCCAGTTGTTTGGGCTAAAGAGCTGCGATGCTAACGCACAGGCCGGTTGTTTGGGCTAAAGAGCTGCAATGCTAACGCACAGGCTGGTTGTTTGGGCTAAAGAGCTGCGATGCTAACGCACGGGCCAGTTGTTTGGGCTAAAGAGCTGAGATGCTAACGCACAGGCCAGTTGTTTGGGCTAAAGAGCTGAGATGCTAACGCACAGGCCGGTTGTTTGGGCTAAAGAGCTGAGATGCTAACGCACAGGCTGGTTGTTTGAGCTAAAGTGCTGCAATGCTAATGCACGGGCTGGGTGTTTGAGCTACAGAGCTGAGATGCTAACACACGGGCTGGTTGTTTGGGACAAAGTGCTGTGATGCTAACGCACAGGCCGGTTGTTTGAGCTAAAGAGCTGAGATGCTAACGCACAGGCTGGTTGTTTGGGCTAAAGAGCTGAGATGCTAACGCACAGGCTGGTTGTTTGGGCTAAAGAGCTGAGATGCTAACGCACAGGCTGGTTGTTTGGGCTAAAGAGCTGAGATGCTAACGCACAGGCTGGTTGTTTGAGCTAAAGAGCTGCAATGCTAACGCACGGGCTGGTTGTTTGGGCTAAAGAGCTGCAATGTTAACGCACGGGCCGGTTGTTTGAGCTAAAGAGCTGCAATGCTAACGCACAGGCTGGTTGTTTGGACTAAAGAGCGCGCTCGGATTGCCAATGAGGAGGCCACTGTCACTCATTAGCTTATTAGGCCTGCAGATGGCTGCCTGGCAACAGAGCTTCCTGCCAGGCCTTGGACAGTGCGTCTGCTGTTCGGTAAACAGACACTGAGGCGGGCAAACAGCTGTAATTCACTGACGGATGAATGGGCAATGAGTGTCAGGAGCATGTTAGCCTCCTACAGAACAACAAAGCCACTGCTGCCTGCTCACAGAACAGCTCTGACATTAACCCCATAAACAACAACACTGCCACCTCCTCAGAGAACCCTGTCTCTGCCACCCCCTTGTAGAACCCTGTCTCTGCCACCTCCTCGTAGAACCCTGTCTCTGCCACCTCCTTGTAGAACCCTGTCTCTGCCACCTCCTCGTAGAACCCTGTCTCTGCCACCTCCTTGTAGAACACTGACACTGCCCCTCCTCAGGAGAGCGTACAGGTCTCTCACTCTCCTCTGGCATCAGTAGCACACTCGAGGGCTGTCTCCGAAGCAGGCCAGTCCTGCCAGGGGAGGGTCTGGCCAGCCCTCTTCCCTTAACTCACTCCTGTCGGGAACAAAACGGACCGGGAATTTATTTACAGCCTTTTCACCTTCCAATTGGCTGCGATACGTGTGACCTTTCAAATCCAAAACCTGCCGAAATGAGCCTGGCACTGGGAGAACAGCACTCGCCTGTGGGACCTCCTACAGCACAATGGTGCACTTAGACCCTCAGCCCCACAGTGAATATCGAATCTCCTAATGCATCTACAGTCATACGCCGTGTGCTCCCACAAGCCCAGCCAGCCTAGTACTGTAATGCTAGGAATGTTGCTGTCTTATGCTTTCTGCCCTTTGACTCACTGAGTGTCACTGTTAAGCCCAGATCAAGAAAAGACAGGGATTGAGAGGGCAGTGATTACACTCCTCAAGAGCAGCATTGATCAAAAGCCTTTCTAACAAACTCACAAAGTTCTTGTTCTATCCCACTCCTCACGCTCAGTCCTCCTTCCCACGTACCCTCCCCGCCCCTCCACATGTTTAACACACTGCCGAAAAAAACTGTTCAAGATGAAACAGCCGAGTAGCTGGTTAACCAGTTCAGACCAGTTCCCAGCTTGGCATGGTTTGACCAGCTCAATCTATGTTTTGAAACGGCTGGTACAGTCGCTGGACCAGCTACCAGCTCAGACAGGCAACCAGCATTACCAGTATTACCCAGCTAAACCAGAGCACTTCTGACCTGACATAGCTGGGTTCTACAGCTGGCGGGCCTGTCACGGCATAGGCATTATGGGAATTCAGGCAGTGCCTGTCCCTGTACTGGTCCCAGAACGTGGCGTACCAGTGGATCTCAGTTACTAATGAGGTTCGAGGCGATAATTGAACACTAATCTGAACTTGACGTTGTTTGACAGGTGTGTGCAGTTACTCAGCATGGTGCTACAGGGCTGGTATGTTTGCAAAAGACACACGCAGAAGCTATGCACAGCTGCTAAGTGACTGTTCACTTAGCAGAAAAATATGACTCTTACTTGCTTGAGGGCCAAAATATCAACCGAGACTGTGTTGAAAGAAAATGTTATATGAAGGGAACCACGGGCAAAACACCAGTGATTTGTCAAGTTAATGTAAGAATCCAGTTAAAGATTTTGGCCGGTGTTGCCATTATCTGTCCAGGTTTCTTGTCTATTTCACTCGTGAGTGTAGCACCCTGTCGAGCTGTGGAGCTGCTTGATGTTAAAATGAGGCTCATTTTAGGGTTTCAGGTGGCTGATCCAATGAAAGCACAGGATCTAAGTGTAGAGATATGCCTCACAAGTGGCTTATCCAATGACAGCGCAGCATCTACGACTACGCACACACTGGCGGTTTTAGTTTTGAAATGTTTCGGAAACATTTTAGTTGAAAGGTTTCCACTACCCTGACCTGTCTGTACACACTACTCAAATGCGTTCTGTGGCTTTCGAACACCTAGAATACCTCAAGGCAGCATGCTTCCTTGACAGCAGATTTGATCTTTTATGTTCCATTGTAACCATAACAACGTTTACCGTTTGCCCCTTGCCAGGTGTTTGCAAGTTGTTTCCTCCATTCAAGATGAATTACGATCGGCAGCCATAATATAGAGATTAAATGTGATTACTAAAGTAAAATAAATACAAATGTGATGTTTAAAATTCCTTTGAAACAGGCGAGTACCATCAATGGAACTATACAATTTATTGATGAAGCAAGGAGAATGATTTAACAGGTAGGTTTCAAAAACCTGTCCTGTACACTTAATAGCTAAAACCAGTAAGTTCACAACTCCGACCTACGAGGGGTTTTTACCTAAAAGATTTTGAAAACCCCTGATAGTGTGGATGTGATGGTTTTAAGGAGCCAGTTTTCTGAACGGGTTTTGGTGCTCGTGTGTACACGGCCTACGTGCAGAGATGCCTCACGGCCTAATATGGCATCATGACAGCTGAAGGATTAATGGATTCCTGGGTTAACGGATCAAGGATGCCAGAGGTAGCGTGCACAGGATCTGGTGTCCATCGACATTTTCACACCCTTGAAAGGCGATCTCCAAGAATAGCGTAAAAAAGAAAACTAGCTCAGAATGAGAGGTCTTGAGACCGTGTCTTGGAGGAGTTTCTGAGATAACTTTCACTGCGAACATGATGATATTTTTGGATATATCTGAGACAACAACTTTGCTGGATATTCACATGAATAAGGCTGGTTTTCCTTTAGATTAGTGTGAGGATTGGCTGCCCTTGGAAATCAGAGGAATCCACACCCAAATATCTGACAATAATAAGGCACGGACAACACCAATTAAACACTCAAACACAGTTCTCACTTTAACACACTCCTGTCTCAAACACAGTCCACACTTTAACACAGTCTTCCATTTAACACACTTTTGTCTCAAACATGTCCCCAGTTTATAACACACTCCTGTCTCAAACACAATCCCAATTTTAACACACTCTGCAGAACACACCCAGAACACTAGGCACCATACTGCAGTCCTCATGCTAATGCTCTTCCCCTCTCTATGGCATGCCCATACACTTACACACTCACTCTTCATCTAACATCCTCTTCCTCTCCCTAAAGCATTCATCCATACTGTACGTTAAAGCCCTTCCCCTCACTATAACACACTCCTCCACACTGTCCGTTACATGAGAAACCAGTCATCACACCAAACAAGTGCACTCATAACACCAAAACAGAGCATTCATAGCACCAAAAAGTATATTTCATTGTAAAGAGACATTATACAGTTTACCTATTAATGGCAATAATTCCTTTCAAATGTACATTTTACAAATGTCAGCCAAGACCATTGCCAAGCGACAATAAAAATATTCCAGCTACTATAAAATTCTCAATATTGCCTTTGAAATATAAATAAAGCTGTCATAATAGAAACTGCAAGGAGCCTTTGTTTAGTTTTGAGTGGAACTTTACAGAACAGTTCAACCCCCAAACTGCTCCCAAAATCTCAGTGTTACCCATATCAGACCTCCCAGCTCCAACCATCCAAACCATCCCCCTACCTCAAGCCCAGAATTCCCTGGAACCGGCCTGTGTGAGGGAATTGGGAGTCTCGGAGCTCCGGGAGTGCGTGGGAAGGACAGTGAGGGCCGCAGGGGATATGACTTCCTCTCTAAAGCCCTCGTCTCTCCCCCCCATGATCCCCCGCCACCCGCCCAATAAAGCGTCCAGTTTCGACCTTGATCAGGCCCTCTGCTTTCAGCGCCAGGCGTCCCCAAACGGGACTGTCAGTACCTGCCACTCGAGAATGTGGCACCCACTCAACAGCTCCCAGACACAACAGCAGCAAGTAACACACACCCCCCCAAACACACTCTCACACACACACACACACACTCAACAGCTCCCAGACACAACAGCAGCAAGTAACACACACCCCCCCAAACACACTCTCACACACACACACACACACACACTCAACAGCTCCCAGACACGACAGCAGCAAGTAACACATACCCCCCCCCCCCAAACACATGCTCACACATACACACACACACACACACACGGACACACATACACACGCACCTGCGGCACAAACATACATACACACACACACACACACACACACATGTACCTGCGGCACACACACACACACACACACACACACATGCGCACACACACACACACACACACACACACACAGACATGCACCTGCGGCACACACACACACATGCACACAAACAAACACACGCACACACATACACATGCACCTGCGGCACACACACACACACTCACACACACACACACACACATACATGCACACACATACACATGCACCTGCGGCACACACATACACACACACACACACATGCGCACACACACACACACACACACACAGACATGCACCTGCGGCACACACACACACACACACACACACACATGCACACACATACACATGCACCTGCGGCACACACATACATACACATACACACACACACACACACACAACAGCAGCAAGCACCAACTCCCCCATACACACACACATGCACACACACATACAGAAATACAGACACAACAGCAGTAATACCAACCCCAACCAACACACACACAGACAGTATATATACGCACAAGCACAGGTCATCCAGGAGTTTATATTGTGCAGTTTATATTGCCATTTATATTGTCTCATTGTGCAGCATCAGATAAATTCATGTTTAGGGGCTAAGAACACAAGCATGAATTCTGTCTGACAAACTACAGGTGAGGCTGGGAAATACATACTTTCAGGAACAAGTGTCAGACACAGAGATCTTCCTGTTTAATCATGAATAAAGAACAGACTGCAAAACGGGGCGACATGGCTCAGGCAGTAAGAGCAGTCGTCTGGCAGTCGGAGGGTTGCCGGTTTGATCCCCCGCCTGGGCGGTGTCGAAGTGTCCCTGAGCAAGACACCTAAATGCTCCTGACGAGCTGGTCGGGGCCTTGCATTGCATCACCGTCGGTGTGTGTGTGTATGAATGGGTGCATGGAGAAGCATCAATTGTACAGCGCTTTGGATAAAGGCGCTATATAAATGCCTGCCATTTACAAAACATTAACCATAAAGTCAAGCCACACACAAATCCGTCGCCAAACTGATCCACATGGCTCAACCAAAAACCAAACCAGATAACTACACTCAACCACACAGCAAAAAAAATAACATTTGAAATAAAAAATGAAATGATTAAGGCAGCTAAACTTTGCCACACTTCTATGATGAAGCCGAACAGCTGAACTGATTTAGGCAGCTAAGCTCGGGCCCGCAGCTGAGCTGGAGAACAGACTGAACCACGCAGCTAAGAGCCGTCTGTCTCTCTGGGAAACGTCCACACTTCACACGAGGCACTTGCTGATTCTGTCCAGAAGGTCACTGTCTCCCCGCACGTGTGAGGCATCGTGGGTAAATCCCATTACCCTCAGGACTTAATGTCAAAACAAAAAAAGGGCTTTAGGCTCACACCACCAAATAACCCATTTTAAAATAGTCATGTGATGAAAAAAATAAAGACATGTTTAAGTCAGCCTAGCATAAGAACATCTCACTCCATTTCTGAAACCAGTGTGAATGCTGATGCACAGGTTCATGTAAGTAAACTCAAACTGAACGCACAGTAACTACATCCATCGTAGTTCTGCCGAAGCACGGTCTTTTTTTAGGAGAAAACTGCTTTCAGAGACTGCTTGTCCCTCCACAGATTAATTATGTATTTCTGACAGTGCTCTGATGAAAATAGGGAAAAGCTGCAGTGAGGTACAGGACTCCATTATGAGTGAAATGTAAATAACGGCGTGCCTCGTTCTGTGGACGACGCTCCACCACTCCCTGGAGGAGTGTGGCGGCCGCACCTTTCTGGGAAAGCTCGCTTGCGGCACTAATTGAAGATGCCCTCATACATAAATAAACAAGGCCCTGGCGTGAGGACCAAATGGCTGAGGGGGCTCGGCAGAGAGAAGCCATTTTGGCTCTGCTTTCTCCTCTGCTGAGGAAAAGAACTCATGCTAGGTTTTGAAAAAGCTGGTAGCTGGTTGACCAGTTCAGACCAGCTCCACACTCCAGTTCAGGCTGGTCATAAATGGATTTTACACCAGGGTCTGCTAGCGGCGGGGAAGAGTGAAAAGGGTGAAACATCTCCACGTGTGGGTGTGGGGGGCGGTGGGGTCTCAGAAAAAGAGATCCAAACATGGTTTGGGAGAAGACTCCCGCCTTCCGCCGAGTGGAGAGCTTGGCGTTTTTGGACGGGGAGGACGCTCTCCTTCCATAAACACCATCCGTGAGCCGGCTGGATGCAGGCCGTCAGGCACGTGGACTCATTCCGCCCTCACACTGCTTCTTTATACAACTGGGACATAAAAGGAAATGTATGTGCAGCACGGAGAGATTCACCCTGTTCCAGGGCTCCAGGGCTCCAGGGCTCCAGGGTCATGCCGTCAGAGCGTCTCACTCACGGCACGGAAGCCCTGCTCCCGGTACCGCTACTCAAACCACACCAGGGCATACTGTACCACTACTCAAACCACACCAGGGCATACTGTACCACTACTCAAACCACACCAGGGCACCCTGTACCTACTCAAACCACACCAGGGCACCCTGTACCTACTCAAACACACCAGGGCATCCTGTACCTACTCAAACCACACCAGGGCACCCTGTACCACTACTTAAACCACACCAGGGCACCTTGTACCTACTCAAACCACACCAGGGCACCCTGCAACTCAAACCACACCAGGGCATCCTGCAACTCAAACCACTCTAGGTCTGCTGGTTTTTCGGGTGTTCTTAGCACCTGTGGTTCACTGAAGTCATTGATTGGCTAAAAAATCCACACACCTTGTTCTCAAGGCTTTCATTGACAGCTGATTGAAAGGAAACCCCAAAAACCTGCAAACACTGCGGCCCCCTGGGAATTCAGTTAGACACCCCTGTTCTAAACCCACCTGATCACATGATACTTCTTGAAGCCAAGCAGATTTTTTTTTTGTCATCTTAATCAGGGCTGCACAAAGTTTGGAGATTCAGGACACCAACTACAGACACTGGACTCCATCAATCTCCTTCCCCTATGGCGTTTTATAGATGATATAGATTTATACAAATGTCCACAGCCTGAATTAAAATTAACTCAACAGGACAGGCCCGTCCCATCACTTCAATGTCCAATGTGAATTTTGGAAGGTACTGTACTGTACAGCCAATCAGATATCACCCTGAGGGACTGGCAACCAGTCAGCACTCAGAACATGATCACGGCCAGACATTGAAACGGCTCCTCGAGATTCAACGAGGAGGAAAGCAAGCATGACCAAAAACAGTCAAACGCTTCGCTGGTCATGTTGACACTGTGGAGTAAAAATAAGCCATGTAAATCTTAGGAGAGAGTGCATTCCTGAACAAGGGGATACATCTGGATACATCAACTTCTGTTTGCACTGAGGGAAAAAGCTAACAGGGGAGATGAGTACTGTAAGCACAGACTCAATAGTAGCATTAGCATGAAACCTCAGACTCAATAGTAGCATAAGCATGGAGGCTCAGACTCAATAGTAGCATTAGCATGGAGGCTCAGACTCAATAGTAGCATTAGCATGGAGGCTCAGACTCAATAGTAGCATTAGCATGGATGATCAGACTCAATAGTAGCATTAGCATGGAGGCTCAGACTCAATAGTAGCATTAGCATGGATGATCAGACCCACTAGTAGCATTAGCATGGATGATCAGACCCACTAGTAGCATTAGCATGAAGGCTCAGACTCAATAGTAGCATTAGCAGGGGGGCCTCAGGAGGACTGCGTCTGAGACTGCAGGGCCATCCTCATTTGATCTGACTGTGCTGTATGTGTCATTTGGGTGACATCACAAGCTTCATTCCTAAAGTGTGAGAACAAAGTATGAATCCATTCAGCTTCCAGGTGATGTGAGACTCTCAGCGGCTCATTCACTGCCTACAGGCCTTTTTACAAAGGCTGTATGAACAGCTAGTTTTTAGACTATTACCCGTAAACAATATGGACCAATCGCCTGTGACGTCACATTTACCTTCCATTGGCTTCGGAAAAGACACCACAGAAGTGGAGTTTTTCGGGAACCACCAAGTTGTACAAATTGTAGGGAGCAGTAAAGAGAAGGGGTACCCATACAGTATATAGGCATTCATACGGGAAAAAAATATTGACTTTTTATATTTTTAACATATTGTTATTTGTTTCCATTGACTTACTGTACACAGATGCTGGGGCCAACCTCACAGGCACCGGTAAGCAACGTCTCTCAACAAGACCAGGAAGTGAGCATCAGAAGCCCTGTTTCGGCCGCTTGTTACCGCCTCTCCCTGCTGCTGGTGCGGTTTCCTCTCAGGAAGGCGAGGTGATATTCTCCACTCGACTTGTGGCGCTAGTGAGGCTCCCCAGCTGGTGTTAGCAGCAGGTAGGGCAGGAGAGAGGGGGCTCCTGTGAGTTATTCATGCAGCAGGTAGGGCAGGAGAGAGGGGGCGCTCCTGTGAGTTATTCCTGCAGCAGGTAGGGCAGTAGAGAGGGGGCTCCTGTGAGTTATTCCTGCAGCAGGTAGGGCAGTAGAGAGGGGGCACTCCTGTGAGTTATTCCTGCAGCAGGTAGGGCAGGAGAGAGGGGGCTCCAGTGAGTTATTCCTGCAGGAGGTAGGGCAGTAGAGAGGGGGCACTCCTGTGAGTTATTCCTGCAGCAGGTAGGGCAGGAGAGAGGGGGCACTCCTGTGAGTTATTCCTGCAGCAGGTAGGGCAGTAGAGAGGGGGCTCCTGTGAGTTATTCATGCAGCAGGTAGGGCAGGAGAGAGGGGGCACTCCTGTGAGTTATTCCTGCAGCAGGTAGGGCAGGAGAGAGGGGGCTCCAGTGAGTTATTCCTGCAGGAGGTAGGGCAGTAGAGAGGGGGCACTCCTGTGAGTTATTCCTGCAGCAGGTAGGGCAGGAGAGAGGGGGCACTCCTGTGAGTTATTCCTGCAGCAGGTAGGGCAGTAGAGAGGGGGCTCCTGTGAGTTATTCATGCATCAGGACCACTGCAGCCTCTCTGTTCCTCTCTTAGAGGGTTTTTAATAGTGCGGGCTCCTCCCTGGAATAGCCAGAGTCGGTCACATCGTGAGAACTGCGCATGAGAAGCACAATCACCCACAGGAGGGGGATATTTTTAGTCACCTGAGATTCTGATCCAGGACATGTTTAATCTCTATGAGGACATACAACTTCAGTCAGAGAGAGAGAGAGAGAGAGAAAGAGAGAGAGAGAGAGCGAGAGAGATAGAGAGAGAGAGAGAAAGAGAGAGATAGAGAGAGAGAGATAGAGAGAGATACATTTTTGTGGTTTATGGGGTTGTTACTGTTTTTCCCCCCACTTTCCTATGTGTGTGTGTATGTGTATGGGGGGCGGAGGTAGAGTGTGAGAGAGATAGAGAGAGAGATAGACTGAGAGGCAGAGTGAGAGAGATAGAGAGAGATAGACTGAGACAGAGAGACAGAGAGAGAGATAGACCGAGAGGCAGAGTGAGAGAGATAGAGAGAGAGATAGAGAGAGATAGACTGAGAGGCAGAGAGAGAGAGAACGAGGGAGGTAGGACCTGAAATGACCAGTTCAGGCTTGCAAAACCTACCAATTTGTCTCAATTAAATTAGTTCTGCAAAGACGAGTGGGCTAAGATTCCACAACAGCTATGTGAAAGCCCGATAACAAATTATAGGAAGTGTTTGGCAGGAGATATCGCTACTAAATATGGCAATTACTTCTTCACAGGGGTGATTTGGGTGCTTGGTAACTTAAAACATCTTATCTTAAATACATAAAATGGTCATTTTAAAAATGTGTTCCCTGTCTAATACTACAATTCGTGAGCTCTGAAACCATTCAGTGTTATAAATATGCAGTAATAGAAGAAATCAGGAAGGGGGCAAATACTTTTTCACGGGTACTGTAGATAGATTGGACTGTAGACAGCCGTGTTAGCCCTCAGAGAGGACAAGGAAAAAGCAGATGGAGTCTGAACAAAACAAATAGCTGTGGTGTAAGGTGTTGGTCCATAAATAGAGCAGGGGCTGAGACCTCGGGGGATGCCGGTGGGGCTGGCGTCAGGACAGGCTGCAGGGTCAGAGACGCCGGCCCTCCGCGGCCCTGCCAGACTGGGGCCACTGCGAGCGGGCCCTTGGACGGATGTCAAATGTTCCACGTGGAGGTCCGCCGTGCGTCACCACTGTCAGCGGACATCTTGCCAGTGATCCGCACGACAGCCATTTATAACGGCTCTTAGTTAAGATTTCAGTTAAGCCACACAGCATCCGTTTACAATGACGGTCGGTGAATATTTCACCGATGATCCGCGCGGCTTCCGTTTATATACAGTCAGTGAATATTTACCCATTGATCCAAACAATGTCCATTTATAACCACTGAGAATAAACATTTCATCAACAATCAACATAATATGCCTAGCTGCGAGCATAGTTGGTGAATATTTCACCAGTAATCCAGTTTGTACATTTTTGTGTGTGTGTGTGTGTGTGTGTGTGTGTGCGCGCGTGTGTCTGGGTGTATGCATTCGGTTGTGTGTATGCATGCAGTTGTATATGTGTTTGTGTGTGTGTCTCTGTGTATGCATGCGGTTGTGTGTGTTTGTGTGCGTGTGTGTGCGTGTGTCTGTTTGTATGCATGCGGTTGTGTGTGTGTGTGTATGCATGTAGTTGTGTATGTGTGTGTGTATGTGGCTATATGTGTGTGTGTATGCATGCCATTGTGTGTGCGTGTGTGTGTGTTTGTGTGTGCGCACGTGTGTCTGTGTGTATGCATGCGGTTGTTTGTGTGCCTGTGTGTGTGTGTGTGTATGCATGCGGTTGTGTGTGTGTATGTATGTGTTGGAGATCTCATTCTAATTCAGTGTATTTGTCTGCCACATTTTTATGAGTGAATCAGCCTCACAGGGATCTGGGCCTGAACCCGAAGGCAAGCCTACAGCGACAGCGTAGAGGAAAAACCTCCTGACGAGGAACAGAACCCTTTAGCAGAACCTGAGTCAGAGGGGGAGTCCATCTGTCACTGGCTGCTGGCTGGCACCACTTCAATTTAAAGTACATAATATGCAGAACTAAAAAGATGACAGTACATAAACGTCAATGGAGCCAGGCACAGATGACTGTGGTTATATGGAGTGGTAGGCTAATGGAACTGTCAGCCAAGGCTAGGCCTGAACCCACAGAATCAGAGGAGTGCTAGTCAGTCTTACAGTGTTACTGTAGTCAGGAGGAGAGTGCTAATCAGTCTTACAGTGTTACTGTAATCGGGGGGGAGAGTTAGTCAGTCTTACAGTGTTACTGTAGTCAGGAGGAGAGTGCTAATCAGTCTTACAGTGTTACTGTAATCAGGAGGGGAGTGCTAGTCAGTCTTACAGTGTTACTGTAATCAGGGGGGAAGAGTTAGTCAGTCTTACAATGTTACTGTAGTCAGGAGGAGAGTGCTAATCAGTCTTACAGTGTTACTGTAATCAGGAGGGGAGTGCTAGTCAGTCTTACAGTGTTACTGTAATGAGGGGGGGGGAGTGCTAGTCAGTCTTACAGTGTTACTGTAGGCAGGGAGTGTTAGTCAGTCTTACAGTGTTACTGTAATCGGGGGGGAGAGTTAGTCAGCCTTACAGTGTTACTATAGTCAGGAGGGGAGTGCTAGTCAGGGGTGTAACTACAGCTCCAGGCAGGTGTTGGAAGCAGGAGAGAGGAGGGGAGGAGAAGTCAGTTCATTAGGTCTACTGTGCTCTTCAGGTCAACACTGAGTTCCAGTGAGCAGATGCTGAAAGCAGGCTAAGACTAGTGAAGCAGTGCCTGTCCAATGATCCACACAGCATCCATTTAGTCAGCAAATATTTCACCAATGTGCCACATAGAATCCATTTATAACCATTGACAATGAACATTATTGAGCTCAGCCGGGAAAACCTCCATATGAACACAGACTCTGCCTCACAGACCTGGGCTACCAATCAGCCATGCCTTCTCATTTTAGGCCCTGAACGGGAGGGGCTATGTCCAAACTGTCAAATTTGAGGGACTTTCGTAGGTGCTGCCTACAATTAATTATGCAGCAGAGAGGACATAGAGTAGTATAGCTGGTGTGTGTGTGCGTGTGTGAGTATGTGAGTGCATATAAGTGTGTGTGTGTGTTTGTTTGTGGGTGTGTGTGTGTGTGTGTGTGTGTGTGTGTGTGTGGAGGGGGGATGTTTTTGTGTGTGTGTGTGAGTGTATATATGTGTGTGAGGAATCTGCCAGGCCGATCCCAGCCCCCTGCCCACTCCTGTCTGACGAACAGCGGTTGGGGCTCAGTGGGCGGGGCTAAGAGGCCCATCTGCAGCTCTATATCAGTCATCAAAACCAGCATCCCACACTAACTGACCAATCAGAGAGCTTGCTGACCACACGGGGGTGGCACCAAACGTCTCAGTTTGAACAGGGTTTGAAACGTCCTTGTGAAGCATGTGGCATGCCTATACAGCAGAGGGCCTGGCACCGTTTAGGGTATCCCGCAGAAAGAACGTCATTTCATCACGCTCCTAAAACGACCACAGACCCTCAGTCCTAACAAACATTACTATCTTTAATCTCATGTACTGTAGACAAACAGAATCCTGTTAAAGCTACTGAAAACTGTATAATAAAATCATAACTTCAATATCCTTCTTCTAAACCTTCTTTTACAAACATCATTCAACCCCCAGATGTACAATATCTGTAGTTATACATACTGTATATTGCAACCATAAAATATTTTAAAAGGTATTTTTTTTTAATATTTTAAATTTCTGCAGTTAAAAACATACATAACTTGCACCATTAATTTTATAACATTTTAACAGCCGTTTTTTATATGCCTCTCAACTACAAAATCCCACAGGGAGAATACAACTGTCAAGCAATTTGCAAACATAATTATCGCTACCAAACATGGCATTAAAACTATATTTAATTAGGAAGTAAAAAAGCGGAGGCTTTAACTTTCACATACTGTAAAATAATTCATAATTCAATGGAAATCTACATAGCACCACATGAGAGAGAATAATACCTTTTAAGGTTGGGAATATGGATTTTATTTTTAGTTGAAAATAATTGCACATAAAAATGTTATGACAGATCATGTCATTGACCCACAAAACACACAAACTCACTCTCTGTCCTCATCTATCTCTTTCTCTCTCTCTGTTCTCATTTGGAACTCGCTCTCCCTCTCTCTCACGCTCTCGTTCTCTCTCTCTTTGCTCTCTCTCTCCCTCCCTCCCTCTCTCTCTCTACTCAAATGGGGCACTAGCTGACTCTCCTCATAAGGGATGTAATATACTCCTGTATATTGTAATGTAATGTGTACTAAGGTTGGCTACAGTAGTAGAAGTAGATAAACATGCAAATAAAAACAAAGCAATATCTGCTTATGTATATGAAATGCATAATAAGCCAGTTTTCATTCATGGATAGAAAAGGTGCTGCTGTCTGCCTGACCAGCCTTTCAATATCACCACAGCAGCAAACCAGTCAGCCATGTATTCCTAGCAATTAATTCCATAAGAACTCACCCACGCCAACCAGTGGTCCGTGGATGACTACAGTCTGTAGACCACTGTACTCCTACAGTGATGAGGATGGTGTAGCAATTTGATGCAGCATCCACACAACGACTCCGCAGAGAAATGTGGCTAAAGTGATTTACCTTGAGCAGACTGCTTAAGCATTAGAGATGCGCCAAATACATTTTTTGACAAGAGCTCAGTTGTCTTACACCCCAACCATCCTTCCCCCTTAGGCCACTGACATCAACAATCTCCAGAAAAACTTAACAAAGCAGTATGTTGTGTGCCATGCATTATCATATTTAACTTATATAGGGCAACACTTCCATGTTATGTTCCGAGTTATACCACATTGGCAGGACCAGTTGGCAAGGATGCATCTGTACTGATAGTATGGACAAGTGTGTACCTGCATTGTCTAATAACTTGGTTTTTATACTTTCTGGATCTTGCCTAGCCCAATTGAGCCAGCCAAGAGGACCAGACGGCAGGGTTTGCAACTTCTTAGGTTCCAGTACACCAGACAAGCTCAATAAAGTGTAGAAAACTATTTGAATCCAAAGAAATGACGTATTTGACCCAGGTTAGTTTACAGGACATATTGCTACGCTACACACCAGTGTTGATTCTGGTACAGTGAAGCCAATGCCAGTGCAGCAGAGGCAAACTCAGGCTGGCAGGTGATGAGGTCTGACCATGTGCTCATGGGAGCTGGGTCGTGGGAGTTGGATCACTCCTCCCAGCTGGTTAGGCAGTGTGATCATCGAAGGGCAGCCACAACAAGCGCTCCACACGTCTATGCTGCCTAAGATCACTCCCACACCTATTTCAAGAATCTCTGCAAACACCCCACCCTGAACACACACACACACACACACACACATTCACACATTCACAATATTATTGTGAAATACACACATTCATTATTATGTTTGTTACTGTTTACATTACAAGACAACCCTCACCCACTCCTTACAACAGTAACATCAGTAAACAATGACTCATACATTTATAACAATATGGAGCTGCTGTATAACACTCACACATGCAGTGCATTGTAAAACGACTAAATAGCACTCACACAGTCATTAACATGGTGACAGTACTGGCTAATTCATGACCATCATCTACAGTGTTGTACAGTGCCTCTGAATACTAAGTCTCCATGTTTAATAGTGCATCTAGCCTGGGCACCTTGGTCCCGTGCATGTACACACACACACACACACACACATACACTGTGGTCCTGTGAAAACAGATATGGCGGGTTCCTAGGATGTGATGTTATTTCTATTACTGATGAGGTGTGACAGGTTCCAGTGCCATTGCTACTACAGTCTGCTGCGGAAGGTAAACAGACCTGGAAATGTTTACTAAATGGAACGAGATGTAATCCTGTAAAGAGCTCTAAAGGAAAATACTGCAGCAATAAATCCACAATTTCACAAAAAAAGAAGTTCTCAAAAAGCATTGACATCACAAGTGTAGAATTTTTTTTTTCTTATTGAAGAAAATCACAATAGAGATTTCATGAATCTTTAATAATTTTATGAAAATTGTATTTTCATACTATTTTCTCCCCAGAAACAATTTGTTCATGTATTCAGCAAATATTTAGAACAATATATAAATTCTTTGAAGCTTTCCTGTAACAGCAAAGCTAGCAAACTTTTAAATTATGACGTTTTATATCACCTCAAAGTTTTTATCTCTCTTTTCTCGAGCCCGGTGCTCAATCTCTGTAATATTTCCCTTCCTTCCTGTCATTGTTATGTTCCTTTGATATATACTGTATGTAATGTTTGAGTGTTCTCTGTATTCAATTTGTTTCAATAAAATAAAAAAGCATTCCAATGGCAGACATGCACCTCCTACTCAAAAAGTCACCGCAGCTCCAGCCCTAACCCAGAAGTACTCCATTCTGAACGTCTACGGAGCTACTTCAGGGCTGCCACGTCTGCAGGGCTACCCAAACCTCCTCCAGGACAGCCACAGTGTCTGTAGGGCTACCCAAACCTCCTCCAGCACAGCCACAGTGTCTGTAGGGCTACCCAAACCTCCTCCAGCACAGCCACAGTGTCTGTAGGGCTACTCACATCTCCAGGACAGCCACAGTGTCTGTAGGGCTACTCACATCTCCAGGACAGCCACAGTGTCTGTAGGGCTACTCACATCTCCAGGACAGCCACAGTGTCTGTAGGGCTACTCACATCTCCAGGACAGCCACAGTGTCTGTAGGGCTACTCACATCTCCAGGACAGCCACAGTGTCTGTAGGGCTACTCACATCTCCAGGACAGCCACAGTGTCTGTAGGGCTACTCACATCTCCATGACAGCCACAGTGTCTGTAGGGCTACCCAAACCTCCTCCAGGACAGCCACAGTGTCTGTAGGGCTACTCACATCTCCAGGACAGCCACAGTGTCTGTAGGGCTACTCACATCTCCATGACAGCCACAGTGTCTGTAGGGCTACCCAAACCTCCTCCAGGACAGCCACAGTGTCTGTAGGGCTACTCACATCTCCAGGACAGCCACAGTGTCTGTAGGGCTACTCACATCTCCATGACAGCCACAGTGTCTGTAGGGCTACTCAAACCTCCTCCATGACAGCCACAGTGTCTGCAGGGCTACTCAAACCTCCTCCATGACAGCCACGGCGTCTGCAGGGCGACTCAAACCTTGCTTGCTACACCCTTTACTCCAGCAGCATTTTCCACTATTGCTCATATTAGCAGGAGCCTGAACTGAGGATTTAAAGTACATGCTGAGTAGCTGCACTAAATCAAATTCCTCTCTGTAACAAGTGAGGTACCGCTGTGGCATTCTGTACCTTCCTGCTGGACTGCTATAGAAACACCGGCATCAACCAATCAGCCATTTAATAAACCAACCAATCAGCCATTTAATGAACCAACCAATCACTGCAGTTGTTATAGCATCATTAGCAATGCGACTGCTTCAAGGTGATTTTAGTTCAGTTTTTTTTTCATGTACAGTATACATTTTATATGATTGCAATTTTGTGTTTAATCAATTTAGACAAAACCTAAAAATATGGTTTTTGTTACATTACAGGCATTTGGCAGACACTCTTCTTCCCCTGGAGCAATGCCGGGTTAAGGGCCATGCTCAAGGGCCCAACAGCTGAACGGATCTAATTGAGGCTGTACTGGGATTCAAACCCCAACCTTACCTGTCCCAATCTTTCACCTTAACCACTACGCTACAGGCCACTCTGTGTGTCCCTATAAGGCCCTGTGTGTCCATAAGGCTGCCCTGTGTGTCCGCTGTGTCCCTATAAAGAATATTATTAATAAAAAGCTATTTTTAATAAAAAGTAAAAAACTGCACAACATGGAGCTCATTGTGAGCCATTTTATAAACATGGTCACGTGTTGCCTGATTAAATGGCACACACAGGCTTTGAATGGAAGGGTTGCAGGTACACAGTTGAGCATGTACAGAGTGCACATTGTTCAAATAGCAGCAGTTAATCAAAGGCAAAGCGGCTAACCGACACGTCCGTCCTGAAGGAGGGCGGTTACTGAGAAGCCTGGAGCTCAAGAGGCCCCAAAATACACCTGCCAAGTGTCCCTGCATCTGAAGGACAACAGAGTCACACAGGGGTTGTTCTTATTTAAAGGCACAATAGGTAATTTCAGTTTTAATGGTCAAGAGAAGAATTGCAGCAACAAACGCGCTCAAACCACAACACTGTTTATCCCACCCTTTCTCTGTAAACGCGCTGACATTGAAACGCCATTGGCTGTGGCAATTAGAACCAATTTTCAACCAATAAGTTTGAATCATTGTACAGCTATACAATGTTTTGGTACAGTGTGGTGGCCCGTCGACCGCATATTTTGAAACCCAAATTTAAGGACTATAAACACAGGCAGAGGGTGAGTCAACATGTCAGTGAGCCTTTTTCAATGATAGGAAGGGATTTACAATGGTCTTGTAACAATGTTTTAACACAAAAATCGTACCTATTGTACCTTTAAGCCTGCTCTCTCCCATACAGTGAGGTCCATAAGTATTTGGACAGTGACACAATTTCAAAGGGATGTAATTCCTACACGGTGTGCTCGATGTGGATGTATATGCCATCGAATTAAAGATGACAGCCTGCACTTTTTCAGGGTATTTACTGTACCTCCACATGAAGTGAATCATGCAGGAATTAAGGCCCTTTAAAATTGCGTCACTGTCCAAATACTTACGGACCTCACTGTGTATGCTCACACTATAAAAGGTATTTGTTATTTGGAAAGGGGGGTAGGAGTTAGCACTACAATGCCATGACTGTACAGGACCCTTACATATTTAATGAGTCCAGACTTCTGTGTCAGAGACATTTTTGTAAGACTGCAGAAAAGCAATAAAGATCATCCACTCCTGCCCCCCGACTCCTTGGCCCACTAATGTGAAACCAGGCTGTGTGCTGCAGCAATATCACTGCATCGATCTGTTCAAACTCACTGCTACAGCAATGTAGCATCACTAATACTAATTCACTCAAGATCACCAAGATCACTGCCACAGCAGTCTAAGATCACTAACACCAACATTTAGTAGACAGTCAGTGTCTGTCCTGAGAGCAGACCTTTCCAGAGTCTGCCCAGCTGAATTTGGGCTGAACTGAAATGGGAGTGTGCTGGGCTGGGGACATGCTGGAAAAGGCCCAGGCCCTGACTGCACTGGGCATGCTCTGTTGCCATGGCTGGGACACAGTGAGGCAGGAAAGACCGTAGATATCACTGAGTGCCTAGAGCCGAGCTACAGCTGCAGCCGAGTCCACCACCACTAACTCTGACAGTACACAAAATGGCACCTTAGAAGAACTACATGTCGAAAGAAACTAGTACGGAACCTGGGCTGTCTAACTAGCTATCTGATAATTTGGGGAAGCTCAACAAAAACCTCCCCCGTTCAATTCGCACTCCAGAACTTCCGCTACTGAATTAGCACGCCGCGGGACACAAGGGGACCTTATCCTCCGTGCTGCCGGAGTATCTCCCAGGTCAGCTGGACTTCTGTGAAAACACAAAAGCCGTGTGCGCAGCCCGGCCGGACAGGGCGGTGTTCAGCACACAGACGGCAGTGTGACCGGCTCCACCGTGTTCAGCACACAGACGGCAGTGTGACCGGCTCCACCGTGTTCAGCAGAGACGTTCAGCGCGTAGCTACCGCGCCACGGCTCATTCACATGTTGGCAAATGGAAGCTGATCAAATGGAAGCACAAATCTGCTGATTCTACAGCTAAAATATTCCAAAAATCTAAATCTAAAAGCAAAATGTTCTAAAATCATTATAGTACATAGTATCATTATATAATAGTATGTATACAACTGAAGACATGCACATCTCCATACAGTAAAATTGATGGCATTCCACAAAACTTCTGCATAGTAGGCTTTTCACAGCAAGTGTACCTTTTCTTTGAAATCTCCCTCAGGTGCAAAACCGGACTGTCCAGGTGTTCTTTCCACACTGACTGAATGCACCAGCTTATTCACAGAAGCCTTGTACTAATATTTGCAGAGTCCAAACTGTACACATGCCGTGTCATATGGTAAGATGATCTGCTGCTTGTGAAATTGATGAACACATACTACAGTTCCATGGGGGATCTAATCTGAGTTTATAAAATGTACTGTAGCTGATTTACAGTGAAAAAAATTAAACAGAAATCACAATACAGTTTCTCACGATACCCCTCAGGCACAGGGGACAGGTAACATGACACTACAGGAAAGTTGTAAAATATTTACCAGACGACACAAATTATTAATCAGCAGGCTCAGCAGGTCCCTTGCGAACACTGAACTACACGCTGGCAGTGTGCTACAGGTTTTCACCACGGACGGACCGCATTTCCCACAAGCAGTTTCTCAACTACATATTCTGCACAAACATTGTGCTCCATGTTTAATGTTACATTACATTACATTAATGGCATTTGGCAGACGCTCTTATCCAGAGCGACGTACAACAAAGTGTAAAGTGCACACATAAAGTGCATGTTCTGTATAAGATTTGGTTTAGGGGTGTAACCACATCCTATCATTTCAGCCTGGGAGTTTACTGGTAGAGACATTGGACATGCCACATTCCACATCTGAAAGTCCAATGGCATCAGTGCCAGGAGCTAATGCGCTCATTCCACAGCTGATATCAGAGTGGTGTTGACTGTTAGCTATTCGCCAAGCATTTTTAGCTCCTTTAAGAACACAAATGAAACCACTGCATCTATTTTCTAATTAATAACGTGGGACTGAAATGCTGAAAAATGCTGTTTGTTTGCTGTTTCATAACATAAAAGGCTCAAGTTCACAGCACAGAATAGAAGAGTGCATGAGCAGACAGTCTCTGGTAATTGTGACGGATATGACAGCTGAGGAAAACTTTTCTCTGTCTCTGTGATTCGGTTCCGTTTTCACACTGAAATTTTAGTCGCGAAAAGCAACCCAGAAAAGTAAATAGTAGAGTTGTCATATCATGTGTATTCTTCTCCAAATGGAAATGGTATATGACAACTTAATACTTGTGTAATGAATCCAATATTAAATCAATATCGATATTCAGTTCAAGGCTATGGTTTTACACGCACTAAAGCAGTGTTTCTTAACCTCTGGGTCGGGACACGAAACAGGTCATGGGAACGTAGGAGAGGGGTCCGTAATGAGTCTGCAGGCCGCTACGCTAACACTGGAATGTGTATTTCACAGGTCCCTGAACAGTCCCTGAAGAGTACTACATTTCTGAGTTGATATTGAAAAGTACTCTAATTAATGTCCCGTTATTAAGAAGTTAAAACCAGTGCTCTAAAGTGGGAGACAGTGGTGGAGTAAAACACTGGTGGAAGCTGGCAGTGGCCTTCCCAATACAAATGAGACTTTGAACAGGTTCTGCCTCTGGTCTGTGTCACCGGCCCAGATGTCGGCCTTCGGAGAGCAGTAAACACCATAAATGTGCAGCCGGTGTGTAGCTGTTAACAGTCACAGTGAACTAGCCTATCTGGGATCTGTACACCGTTGTTTGAACAATGACAGGCGAGCTGGAGAAAGCTCGTTTTTACGTACCGTGTGACAATGTGTGGTTTTGACTTTTAGAACCTCATGTCTCTCTTATTAAATTACCCCCACCGTACCATGATTCATAAACAGAAAGCTCTCAATACCCAGAATGTTCTGACACACACACACCTCTAGAGTAGAGGAGACACTTCAAAAACAAAACATTCAGGAAAAAAATACTTCGTTGTCAGCAGCCCCTTGATATCGTTGCTACCCTTTGGTTGCATACAGGACTGTAGTGAGGCTTTAGCCAATCAAAGCTCAGCCAGCAGAGTCCTGGATGAAAAACTGGAGCTACAGGCCCTTCAGTGTTTCAGCCCTGCTGACAAACTGCAGGGCACTGCAGGGAGGCTGGCTGGGTACGGAACACAAGTGCCTGTGTCAATGACAGCCAAGCTAACCGCATGGAAACCGCCGTCTGCTACTCACACCGCCAAAGCCATAAAATAAAATATTTCAGTAAAAATTAAACAGGAAAGAACAATCCGTGTAGGAAAATGCAGCTTGATAAGGGTCCATCCTGATCTCCTTTAAACACAGATCGATGCAGGACGCCAATGGCAACAGCGTTATCAAACCTCCACCGAAATGATAACACAGACGCACTCTGAGTATGGAGCAGCACAGGGTTTGACTGCAGCTTCAGCAGGCCAGTCTAAATGAACTGATCTAGTGCTAAAGGAACATAAGGAGAGAGAGGCAATCCAGTGAGAGAGGAGAGAGTGTGTGAGAGAGATAGAGAGAGAGAGCATGTGAGAGAGATAGAGAGATAGAGAGAGAGCATGTGAGAGAGAGGGAGAGTGTGTGTGAGAGGGAGAGATAGAGTGTGAGAGAAATAGTGTGTGTGAGACAGAGGGGGACAGAGAGAGAGGGGGTGAGAGAGAGAGCGTGTGAGAGAGGGAGAGTGTGTGTGAGGGAGAGATAAAGAGAGAGTATGTGAGAGAGAGGGAGAGTGTGTGTGAGAGGGAGAGATAGAGAGAGAGCATGTGAGAGAGAGGGAGAGTGTGTGTGAGAGGGAGAGATAGAGAGAGAGCATGTGAGAGAGAGGGAGAGTGTGTGTGAGAGGGAGAGATAGAGAGAGTGAAGGGAGGGTGAGAGAGTGGTGGAGGATGTGAGAGAGGGAGAGAACAGGGTATTAGACATGTATAATGGAGGGAGTGTGACAGAGAGAGAGAGAATAGGGAATTAGATGTGTGTATGGAGGCAGTGAGAGAGAGAGAGAGAGAGAGAAAGAGAGAATGAGAGAGAGAGTGAGAGAGACAGAACAGGGTATGAGACATGTGTAAAGCATGTAATGAGGTAGTGTGTGCATGTGTGTGAGAGAGAGAGAGAGAGAGAGAGAGAGGGTGTGTGAGAGAGAGAGAGAGAGAGAGAGGGTGTGTGAGACAGAGAGAGAGGGTGTGTGAGAGAGAGAGAGAGAGAGAGAGAGGGTGTGTGAGAGAGAGAGAGAGAGAGAGAGAGAGAGAGAGAACAGGGTTTTAGACATGTGTATGGAGGGAGGGTGTGAGAAAGAGAGAGAGAGAGAGAGAGAGAGAGAAAGAGAGAGCAGGGTAGTAGATGTGTGTATGGAGGCAGTGGGGATGGTCTGTTCCTCCCATCTGTAGACTGCTGCTGAATGTCACATACCATTTGGGCTAAATTACATTTGGGTGTCTGGGAAAATGCCTGCTCGGAGCTATTAACGGGCAGAGACACAGGCAGCTGTCTAAATCCCAGCCCTGCTCATCCGACGATTAGCTCAGCTCTCGTTTCTGTGGATATCGCACATTTGCTTTTTAACGACCACTCAGCCCGTTGTTATTGGCTGTTCGCTGCTGTGATGTGCCCTCTGTGGGCTCTTGTCTGAACAGGGTTTGAGGACCCTTTAGCATCGTCATACAGTGAATTCACAAACTGACAAAAACAAGAGGGGTGGCCAACCCTGGTCCTGGAGAGTCACAAGGTCTTCTCTTTTCACCCCAAAAACTGGGAGCCCTCCCAGAAACTGGACAATGGACTGGACTAAATACAGCTGTCCTGGGTTTTACTCTGTGAACTTATCCAGCTAGCGCAGTTATCCTGCTACATGATATACCCCCTCAGCTCTGTAAACAACTGTTTTAATTGACCAATCAATGAACCGTTTTAAAGCCATGCTTAAAACCAGTCAAAATAACCTTTGGTACAGTGACCCAAGATATCTGTATGAAGGTGTATGAATACTACAGGCAAAATGTGTGGTGCTGCTGCTAAGCTCTTCACTAGATAACCTGCTTTGTGCTGAGAATGACCCACTCATCACATGTTTAGTATTAACCCCCCCTATATACTCACACACACAAAACACTGTCTGCACCACATTCAACAGGGATTAGGCAGCTCCCAGGAAGTGACTCAAAGCTTTGTATGTTATTTGTTTGATTTGTTTGTCAGATTTTAATTAACCATTAGCAAATATGAGATATGAGATTGAAAGTTGTTAATGGAATGTTCTAATGCTAACGTAAAAATCAGAACAGGTAATTGAAATGAACAGAGTTCTAGAACACTCTTTAATTTAGAAAAAAAAAAACATAAAAAAAGTATTCTTCTCCTAGATTATTCTTGTTTTTTCTTCTTTCTTTTTTGTACAGATTGCTTTAGTTATTTACTTTCTTGTTTTTAAAGCATTTGTATTATCATGCTATTGATGCAACAATAGTGTGTATATACATAAATATAAGGGGATAAATTCAGACAGTGTCCTGTTCACAGCTGAACTGTAATGTCTAAGCTATTCTGTGATGACCTCATTCATACCTCCTTCTCCTGGCAGTTTCTCCCAGACCTCCTGCACTCCTCCTGATCTACTGCTGTGCTCCTCTATCTGAGCTGATACATGAACAGCAAGTTTATGAAATTAAATCATGAGAAAACTGCATTATATTACATTACACACACAGTATACTACGTGTAACTGCTGAACAGGAAGGTGTTTGTAAAATAACTACCTGGATGACTTGCTATCACACATAACAACAGGTCTATGTACTGACAATACGAGGTGAAATAAATCCATCGAAGAAATCAATAACATCAACGTTGTAATTCATATACACATATATTCACAAAAATAATGTTATTGCATGATATACATTAACTAATTTGAAAAGGCTACAGGTTACAGGAGAACATCTTCAAAGGTACAGACACAAAGATATGTTCGTTAACAGAGAGATTAAAACTTGCTGTCATTTCCAGAACCCAGTATTTCAAATTTTTTAATCTAGATCAGAATTATCCAGATTTTGAAATCCCTTTTTTTTGCTATTCCAGATCAAATTGATCTTGTTGGTTTTGTCCCAGAATTGTCATTTTTCCATGCATGTTGGAAAATGTGTAATTCAGTTTGCATAATTAGTCCTATTAATCTCCTCCCATACACAATACATAGGCCAAAGTCAAAATTCAATGTCTGAATAATAAAAATTATAAAAAACACTAACTATCAAACACAACTGCTTTGAGAGCATGTTTATCAACCGACCCCAGTTAAAATAAAGGTTCACTCGAGTGTGTCTCTTTGACTCACCAACTGGTCCCTCTGGATTCTGGCATTCTTCTGAGGAAGAACTATGATATTCTTGTTTATGCACCTCCCCATTATGCAATTATTTTAGAATAGAGGCTTTCAAGGCTTTCTTTAGACCACGTTGTGGACCCTTAAAAATATATTATTATCCATTTAGAATGGATATTGTTTTGGAAGGGTTGGTGTTAATGAATGTGCAATCACTGGATAAAACAATTTATTAAAGATGTGCCATGTGTCCCTTCATCAAACTTGAATCCATCATGAATCCACCCTTTCAGTGGGATCAATTATCCTGATTTTCAGCATCAAACCTATCGTAATCTCTACCTGGGAAATTCCCAAAAGAAACATTTGATCTAGAGTCTAGGTAGGATTGGATTACAAAATCCTTATCCCAATTTTTAGGATCAGGATCCTTCTAGTTTTGAAATACTGAGATTTTTTAGATTGAAACCTCTCTGATTACTGAAATCCTATCCAAAAAAGTAGTGAAATACTGGGCCCTGGTAGGAGAGGATCAGCTACAGCAACAACCTCAGCAAACATCTCAGCTCACTGCTCACTTAGCAGCCCCAGTTAGGATGAGAATCGGAATATTACGTGGCCTTATCCCAGATGTTGGAAGTGCAAAATGTTGCAATGTGTGTAAACTGCACCAAATCACAGTGTTTGCACCTCAGGGCCACAGGAGCTATTGGCCAACAAGTCAGGCATGACCTTGCACAGGTAACAGGAATAACGAGAAAAAAGTCAAAACGTGTCCCTGTCAGTGTCATCAAACACATGGCATGGTTTTTTTCCCCTGAATTACATGCTTATTATTGTAAAATATACAATACTCAAACAGAATTTACAATATGTAACAACAGACATACTTCATGATCGCCAAGTGAAACTTAAATATCTAATCTTATCACTGAGTGAAACTTAAATATTACCCTAACAATCACATAGCAATTGTAGTACTACGAGTAGTAGAATAACATTATTATTGTTATAATAATAATAATAATAATAATAATAATAATAATAATAATAATATTAATAATAATAATAATAATAATAATAATAATAATATCTGAATATGGATATATCACATATTTCACTCTACTTACACCGACATTTCATCTCGCCATAATTGTAAGCTCGCTATCTGCACACTCGCTATCATTAATCTGATGGATACAACATGTTCACCTTTTCTTCCATATAAGGGTGCAGAGTGCAGCAATCGTTCGTTTGGCTCCTGACTTTGAAACGGCATTTTCTGCAGCAAAAGCAAGCTCATGTGTATTCCCAGTCGTTTTTATCTTTTATGGTTCTACACCAAGCACGAACTAGCTTAAACGCAGTTCAAATGATGTCGGTACATCATTGCACACGAACACAAACACTGAATGTTTTAATGGATAACATGACGTTACGGTCATTTAAAACATTCATTATCCGCAATTTTCAAGACGCACCACGATACACTGTGCCGCTGTAATGTAGACGTTGTGAGTATATTGATATATCGATGGCGTACGATATCAGAGCCGACACAAGCAGCCGTTACATGTTGGCAAGGTGACACATGCGAAGAACATGAAAGACAAAAGCCGCTCTTTATTATGAAACTGGGTAACGCATCGGTTCCTACCTTTGGGGAAAAACACTCCAGTGTTCCTTCTAGATGACGCCACTGCACGCTGCAGTTGGGATTCTGTTTGTGCTGCTGTGACAACGCGGGCACGCCGGCTATCCACCAACTGCCCACCAATAGGGACGACCTGCTTCTAGCTAATTAGAATATATCTGGAATCGTCGGTGCCGTTAACGGGGAGCAATGATAGACGCCCGTAGTAGTACCTCTCAACCAATGGAGAAACAGTGGGTGAATTTCAAAGACCACCTCCAGAAAAACGGAATCGCTCTTTCTGGACCCCGTACTGTCGCACTGGTGCGCAGACCTGATGCAAGCAGTTTTCTGTATTTTGTGCCCTCGTCACGCAAGGATGCGTGTCTTATCATGTATGCTCCCGTGCCCGTGTAGCGTATGTCAAAGTGCTACGAGAGTCGGATGTGACCTGTCACTGAGGGATTCAGATGGGCCCAAGGTACTTTCCATCCGTTGGTGAAGCCGGGAAGACAGCTGCGCCCTCCTAGACTGCTCGGCCAGCGGGTCAGCTCAGCCAAGCACATATGACGTGTACATACGTCTTTCCAGGCACTTTTTTATCAAATCTATCTGTACCTGTTACTGAGCTAGCTAGTTTGCTAATCTGTCGCTAATAGTTCTCAAGTTCCAAAAGCTGCTGAGCCACTGAGGGAAGGAGAGTACCTTGGGTTTCAGACTGTGGATTGTGAACAACTGATGGAAGTGTGGAAGCACAGGAATGTAGGCCTACAAAGCCCTTTGCCCAGATCTGTGCCCATAAGGCTGCAGGTGTAGATGCCCAGATAGGCCATAGCCCGATGTTGCCATTTCACACAGACAAACGAAAAACTGTGAACATATATTAAGACATTTGCTGCACAATTAAGGTAGACAATAGATAACTAGGTTATACCATGCTATTTAAAAATTCAGAAATTAAATTAGGATGTGGATTTTATAAGGTCAAACATTAACTGACATTAACAGTGGAGTGCAATTATATGTATGCTTCTTTCTGTGTGTGGACATTTGAACTAAATTATATATATAATATAAAGGCACATTTATAATCACATGAGAACAAGGGTTGCCTGTAGGCGGACGCTCGAGAACACCGATAGATATCAGCTCCAGCTAATTCGGGTAAATTAAGAAAGCTGTCTTAGCTCCAGACAAAACTGCATAATTTGCACACCATGAGAAAGTTTGCTCTGCTGTTTCCAAAGGCATATGTGTTTCCAGTGAACAATGTGCATTGTGCACTCTTAATTTGTGTGAACATTTAGAAAACACTTTAGAAATGAATTTAGAACTTGAATTGAAAAGGTATCGTTTTTATTGCTATTGTTATTAGCCTTACAACTACTGATGTTGCTACTGCTGCTGCTGCAAGTGTGTTCTCCCTCATGTAGTCAGGTCAGATAAAGATGAAAGAATATTATACGCCTAGGTGTACATTCGCTAGGTGTTGCGTCCTGTTGTAAAGTGTGTTACCCAAATGGTCAGTCTGTTCGGGGTGACTGGTGGTGGACACAGTACCATAAAGTTGTAAATGTGCACCCAAAACCAGAGCAGAGCCAAAGAGGAGGGTTCAGACAGCCAGAGTAATAAAGTGGAAGGGAAAGCTGGCTGAGAGAGAACTTCAGAATAGCAACACGCAAGACCGCATAATGGAGGTGTTTTTGCAACCCAGAACAACTCTATGGTGAGACAATGAGTAAGTGATTTTGTGCACTTATTTAACAAAAGAAAAAAAACACACAGTTCAGGCATTCACAAAGTTCCCGTTGGTGCTTAAAAAATGAAATGCTGCCCTCTAGTGTGTAATTTTGGCAAATGATGTTTTGGATGCAGGATCTGCCGCTGTGGCTCTGGCTTCTGTTGGCACCCGCGCATCCTTTTTCAGCTGCAGCAGTTGAAGTACACATTGCACATTCCTGGCCTGGCTTCCCGGGTCGAAATGAGCTGTTAATTGTTAGGTTAAAACCAGAACCAGCCGGCCCATCCTCTTTGCCATCCCCAGTGGAGCTCCATGTCACTACACTCATGTTCTCTAGCACGCTTGACAAAAGTAATGGCTGAGAGGGAGAGACGTTTGAGCGTTAAGCCTTAGCAGTGTTAGCAGTGATAATCACCAGTGCAGCCACCGAAGATACGCTGTGTTATGTTACATGAAGTGGTCAGAAGATTTATTATATAAAATGATGTACAGCTCACATGTTGCTTAGTCAGTTATAATAATAAAATGGCGGTTTCAGATTAAAGGGAGAGCTATGTCAATGTGCTAGGCAGACTAGAGTTCCCAAAAGCCTGCATTATCTGCCCACTGCTACAGTATATGAGTTTGGTTGACATGGGTTTGCACAGGTTACCTCCTTCTCTCAGTGGTGTACCAGGCACTACCCTCCTATCCTCGCGGTTGTAGCTCAGTGACGTTGTCCTTTTTGCTAAGTGACGTTGTCCTTTGATCGTTGCAAGCACTCCAGTGGGGGAAATAACTATCTGGCTGCCACAAGAGTGTGTCAGAAGCAGAACTGGGTCAAATACATAACTGTTTTGGATTCAAATACTTTTCTACGCTTTATTGAGCTTGGCTGGTGTATTGGAACCTAATTAAATACTCTCAAATACTGCAAACCCCACCTTCTGGTCCTCTTGGTTGGCTCAGTTGCAGTAAGCAAGATCAGTCGAGAACAGAAAAGTATTTGAATCCAAAACAATTGCGTACTTGACCCTGGTCTGCCCAGCGGGGAGCTTGCATGTCTTCTATTGCCATCAATGTGCAAAACAGATTTGAACAGTAATATAGGAGTTTGTTATGCAACAATGTTTAACTTTCCTACAACGTTAAAGGCATGGCAATGCAGCATACAGCATGGGACAATTACTTCCTCTCAGTCCTCTCCCACACTTCCTTATTTATAACCACTCTAGAGTCAATGAGCCCACGGGCACAGGAAGTGAGCTCACTGCATCGTCACAGGGCAGCCAAGCAAGTATCATCACCTAGATAGTACACAGCACACTGAGCTGATGCCATTCAGTGCAACATGGGTGATTGTTGCATGTCAAAGGGAGTACACTGCGGGGATAATTTAGTTTTATTGTTAGTAGTCACTGTGGTGAAGACTGTCAGCTAAATGCCAGTGTAGTAAAAGAGCTAAAAGGTGATTCTGAAGGAAAATACAAATGTGACTATGACTATACTGGTGCTCTCTGGAAAAAAAGTTTCAGAAAAATATGTTGACTCCACTCCATGGACATTATAAACCTTTATTAAAAATGTAATTGAATTTCAGAAAACAAATTAAACACCAATATGACATAAAATTCAGAAAAGTGCTCTACATGAAAAGCATCCCAGGAAACAGACAGTGGGAAACTACAGACCAGGAAACAGACAGTAAGTGGGAAACTACAGACCAGGAAACGGACTCCTGTTGCTAAAATAAATTATTACATTACATTACGTGGCATTTAGCAAATTATGTGTGTTTCACAGTCAGAAACACCATTGGATGGTGGAGTGAAAATCAGACTCATGAGCATTTGCCCGACAAGCAGTCAGCAGAATAAGTGGGTGGGTGCAAAGTTGCAATTCGCACTTCCATCGGGTTCTATCTTTATTTATTTATATTTGTTTATTTATTTATTTGCAGAATTGTCATTATGTGAAACAACTTGCCCTATCCTATACTAGAGGCAGAAACCCTTGGTGTGTTCACGTGTAGGCTAGTCATAGCCTAAAATTATTTTTATTCTGAAAAGAACTGTCACCCCTGCATTTAGTATTTAGTACTGGTAAACGTGCTTTCTATTTGCCATAATAGCGCTGAGGCTTCACATGTCTGATTAGGCAGGAGCACACTTCCTTGTTGTAAAATCCAGCGATGCCAGCTTGAAAATTGAGCTGATCAAGCTGGTCTAGCTGGGTATGAGCTGGTCAGCCAGCTAGTGCTGGTAGCTTACCAATCAGCTACCAGCTGTTTCAAAAGATAGCTTGAGCTGGTCAAACCATGTCATGCTGGGAGCTGGTCTGAACTGGTCAACCAGCTAAACCATGTTGAGCTGGGAACTGGTCTGAATAGATCAACCAGCTAAATCATGTTGAGCTGGGAACTGGTCTGAACTGGTCAACCAGCTACCAGCTGTTTCAAAACCTAGCTTGAGCATGGATAGCAAGGGATCTGAGAGAATTTCTCCAGACAGAATGTCTCCAGGTCATCCAGAGTCCATGGTCACACCCCTTCCCCACTCACCCCACAGGTTTTCAGCCAGATTTTAGTCAGGGGACTGGCATGGCCATTGCAGTTAAAGTTTAGATTTCTCTCTATATTCTGTGAGGGCAAGATCAAGATGATAAACTCCAATGACGCTGTTACATTACATTACATTAATGGCATTTGGCAGACGCTCTTGTTTCATATCCTCTTTGGTCATGTTTGTGCACATAACACAAATACAGGCACATAAACAGAAACCATAGGAAGTTACAGTGCCCCAAATAAAGAACGCTCTCACGGCAACTCGCAATCATTACAATGTTCAAAAACAAAGTCCACCACAAAAAGCAAAGCAAATTGTACATTAAACCCAACTCAAATTGTGGCAGAATTGAAGCAATGTTGTACTTTTTAGAATCTCAGCTTGTAATGCAATGTGTTGACAGGTTTAAAGCTAATGTCAAAACTTATTCCACTGGTCGTATTTGTACATAAAACACATTGACACTAAAATGTTAAATACACTAAAACATAAACTAGCATGTTGAGATGTGCACATTTTTCAGCAGTATTTGTGACAGAAAATGGAGATGCAGTTGTAGTGTGACATGAAAGCAAGACTTTAAAAAAACTTTTCAGTTTCCTGCATACACCATGTTCTAAAAACAACCATCAGATAAACATGTTTACCTGAAGACCACAAGATACACTATCTGACAAAATATACCTATATTTCATACACTAAGATGAAGATTAAAGATTAAAACCTAAAGGGTAATTCCCACAGATATTCAAACCCAAACCTGCCCAAACCTACATATGCCTACATACAGCAGCTCAGTGATCCTGAAGCTCCAGCGTCTTATCTTTAAAGCCATAAATAACTATTTGCTTCACAACAATTTCTACTACTTTATCTAGAATATTTATTATTTTATTAAATATTGTAAAACATGACAAAGCTGCTGGCCTGCACATTCAGCAACATATAGCTTGATTTCCAGTAAAACCGTTTATTTATTTAAAATATTTTCCTGCACAAGCAGTCGGTTGAAAATAAATAATGCTATAAGACAATTAGTACACATCGCTAACATGGTGGACACATCTAAGCACCATTAGGTACAGAAAGTGCCAAAAAGGTACAAATGCTTGTCACTGGGGCAGTTGTACAAAGTTGTACCCCTAGCCAGCAATATACAATTAATTTGTACCTTTTTTGCTTGGAAAAACACATTAATTTGTACCCAAAGAGAATATTGCTGCACTTTCAGGGTACAGAAAAAATATGTGCCTCCACGGTCACATTTTCACTGCCTCAGTTTCTGAGAGTATAGTTAGGTGGCAAGCCACTGTTAAGTCTATCCTGCAGATGTAAATAGATCAAGCTAGGTTTTGAAACAGTTGGCAGCTGGTAGTTCAAGCTGGTCATCACGGGATATCACCGCATGGCCCAGAAAATGAGAAGCTTAATGTGAGAGCTAGACATGGAAAAGGAGAAAAAGACACTTCGGGGAGGAGATTTATTAAAGCTACCCCATGAAAATATAATAACATTTTATCTCAAAATAACAAATAAAGCAACAGGATTTTCCAAAACAGTACACACCAATTCTTAATTTACATGGAATTGTTTTGCACATATTGAACACACAAACGTATATTGCATTTCATAAATAACTCTAAAAGTAATCAAACAGGATTGGATAAATCAGTAATGAAGTATTACCTGCCAGTAAAAACATTTAGAAAGTATACAGATGTATCCTTGTTGCTAGAAATGTTTGCGGAAAGCTAGCATGTACAGAACATGGTGTAATTAATTCACTTCATTGGTTTCATCCAGACAGCTGAATATTCAGATGTACCTTTTTATTTTCAGTCAATAGTGCCACTTCTGTTTCAACCCTGAAATAAAGCAGGTACACAATATCTGTTTGTGTGTCGTAGCCTGACAAACATTTATAAGTACTGCACAGCCAGTCTTTCAATGATTACAGCTCCAACTCCAGGGAAATAAATACATATAAAACCCGGAAACTGCCTATAGGCTTGATTCTCTGTGTAATGGAATACTGTAATGCACAATGTATGATAACCAGAACTATAGAGGCACCCTTCTCACCCAGCTAGCTCACATATTTGCATAACACATGCAGGCATATTTTGGTGGGCTCCACTATATGGTGTTGGACTTCCTGTCTGGGTGCCAGCCCACCGCCATGCCCCACAACCCTGGCAGGAGTTCACTTCCTCTGAGAGACAGACCCTGAGCGGCCCATGGTTGTCATGGTTTGAGAATCAGAAACACTCTGAATAATGAACTGGCGTCTCTGGGGCCAGAGACGGTTTTTGCGAGCCGAGTGCAGAACAGTGACTGGGGGAGAGAGGGAGAGGGGGGCGCCCCCCTGTCAGCGGGTCCGTCGGGGTATGGGAGGGGGGGACGGGGGTCTCTGGGGCAGGCGGGGAAGGGAACGTGCTGGACCCAATACGTAGCGCTCCATCATGGGGTTCTCAGGAATCCTGTAAACGACATGAATCAGAGCAGAGCCTATTTCAGCCTGGTGTTCACACTGCTCATTTCAGCCTGGTGTTCATACTGCTCATTTCAGCCTGGTGTTCATACTGCTCATTTCAGCCTGGTGTTCACACTGCTCATTTCAGCCTGGTGTTCACACTGCTCATTTCAGCCTGGTGTTCACACTGCTCATTTCAGCCTGGTGTTCACACTGCTCATTTCAGCCTGGTGTTCACACTGCTCATTTCAGCCTGGTGTTCACACTGTTCATTTCAGCCTGGTGTTCACACTGCTCATTTCAGCCTGGTGTTCACACTGCTCATTTCAGCCTGGTGTTCACACTGCTCATTTCAGCCTGGTGTTCACACTGCTCATTTCAGCCTGGTGTTCACACTGCTCATTTCAGCCTGGTGTTCATACTGCTCATTTCAGCCTGGTGTTCATACTGCTCATTTCAGCCTGGTGTTCACACTGCTCATTTCAGCCTGGTGTTCATACTGCTCATTTCAGCCTGGTGTTCACACTGCTCATTTCAGCCTGGTGTTCACACAGCTCATTTCAGCCTGGTATTCATACTGCTCATTTCAGCCTGGTGTTCATACTGCTCATTTCAGCCTGGTGTTCACACTGCTCATTTCAGCCTGGTGTTCACACTGCTCATTTCAGCCTGGTGTTCACACTGCTCATTTCAGCCTGGTGTTCACACTGCTCATTTCAGCCTGGTGTTCACACTGCTCATTTCAGCCTGGTGTTCATACTGCTCATTTCAGCCTGGTGTTCACACTGCTCATTTCAGCCTGGTGTTCATACTGCTCATTTCAGCCTGGCGTTCATACTGCTCATTTCATAAAAGGACCAAAGGAGACAAAAAAACCCACTAATGCTTCAGTATAAAGGTTTCAAAAAGCGGGTTTCAACCAGCAGGCATGTAGTGTTGTTTTTGCTGTTGCTGGGATCCCACTCCAGCCTTTCTTTCCACGGCTGCCTGTCATCCAGGCACACAAACCTTCACCTTTGAATCATAAGGTTCTGTCTGCTTTCAGAGTACTTTTGAGATATTGAGCTTCAAGGCTTTCACATCCTAACACAGCAAAATTCAACGCTTCATCGAAATTCAGCGCTTCATCAATTAAAATGACAGAAACAGTAAAAGTACTCAGTGAATGTACAATATCACAATCCTGTCAAATTGCCCTATAAACAACATATTTATGTCATTCATGTAAAAAATGTAGCCTACATTTATTCTTATCATTTTAAGGTCTGAAAATGTAATAAACGCGGGCTAAAAGTTAGTGTGCGCTAAAGTTGTACCTGTCATTAAGCCCCGTGGCTTTCTGCTGTTCCTGGCTGTGCTTATCACCCGCTCTAGGTGTTGCCACAGCGCGTCTGTGTTGTGAGAAGTTATTTCTGTGATGGGAAATGCACATGAAACGTGACCTGCTCTTGGGTGAGAACACCAAACTGAAAGGTTGAAGAAAGGGTCTGAAAATAAGCTGTTGGCTGTCCACCTTAAAATAACGAACAGCAGACATGTCTGAAAGGGTGCACTGTGCTGCCAGTTCTGCAGTCTCTCAGTGGTTTCAGTACCACTTACTACTTCCCTGATGAAAAAACAGCTCAAGTTCTTTTTTGAAACAGCTGATAGCTGGTCGGCCACTTCAGACCAGCTCCATACTCAACATGGTTTGACCAGCTCAAACTGTTTTGTGAAACAGCTGGTAGCTGGTCATTTCAAGCTGGTCATAGCTGGATTTTACAGCAGGGTTACTGTACAAAATAATATCCAGCTTCTTTTAAGCATTAAAGCCCTGAACTTACAGTATGCAAACATCCAAGTTCCTCACGGCTATGAAGAGCACATGACAGGCCCACCAACAAGAATTCCCTAATGAGGTAGCTAGCTAGGCTAACGTTAGTGTTACCATTGAGAGGACAGTTTGGAGCTAGGCTAACATTAATGTCACCATTGAGAGGACAGTTCGGCGCAAGGCTAACCTTTCGGGTATCCGAGGCGGGACTCGCGGAGGGGGCAGGATCGGAGGGGGGTCGCTGCGCGGGGGCCGAGGCGGGAGGAGGGGGTCCATGCTGTCCTAAAACATCAACAAAAAAAAAAGGGTTTGGGGTGTGTTCTGGTCTGAGGGAGAGGGTTTGGGGGTGTGTTCTGGTCTGAGGGAGAGGGTTTGGGGTGTGTTCTGGTCCGAGGGAGAGGGTTTGGGGTGTGTTCTGGTCTGAGGAGAAGGGTTTGGGGTTTGGGGTGTGTTCTGGTCCGAGGGAGAGGGTTTGGGGTGTGTTCTGGTCCGAGGGAGAGGGTTTGGGGTGTGTTCTGGTCCGAGGGAGAGGGAGAGGGTTTGGGGTGTGTTCTGGTCCGAGGGAGAGGGTTTGGGGTGTGTTCTGGTCCGAGGGAGAGGGTTTGGGGTGTGTTCTGGTCCGAGGGAGAGGGTTTGGGGTGTGTTCTGGTCCGAGGGAGAGGGTTTGGGGTGTGTTCTGGTCTGAGGGAGAGGGTTTGGGGTGTGTTCTGGTCTGAGGGAGAGGGTTTGGGGTGTGTTCTGGTGCGAGGGAGAGGGTTTGGGGTGTGTTCTGGTCTGAGGAGAAGGGTTTGGGGTTTGGGGTGTGTTCTGGTCCGAGGGAGAGGGTTTGGGGTGTGGTCTGGTCCGAGGGAGAGGGTTTGGGGTTTGGGGTGTGTTCTGGTCTGAGGGAGAGGGTTTGGGGTGTGTTCTGGTCCGAGGGAGAGGGAGAGGGTTTGGGGTGTGTTCTGGTCCGAGGGAGAGGGTTTGGGATTTGGGGTGTGTTCTGGTCCGAGGGAGAGGGAGAGGGTTTGGGGTGTGTTCTGGTCCGAGGGAGAGGGAGAGGGTTTGGGGTGTGTTCTGGTCTGAGCGAGAGGGTTTGGGGTTTGGGGTGTGTTCTGGTCCGAGGGAGAGGGAGAGGGTTTGGGGGTGTGTTCTGGTCCGAGGGAGAGGGAGAGGGTTTGGGGTGTGTTCTGGTCCGAGGGAGAGGGAGAGGGTTTGGGGTGTGTTCTGGTCTGAGCGAGAGGGTTTGGGGTTCGGGGTGTGTTCTGGTCCGAGGGAGAGGGAGAGGGTTCGGGGTGTGTTCTGGTCCGAGGGAGAGGGAGAGGGTTTGGGGGTGTGTTCTGGTCCGAGGGAGAGGGAGAGGGTTTGGGGTGTGTTCTGGTCCGAGGGAGAGGGAGAGGGTTTGGGGTGTGTTCTGGTCTGAGCGAGAGGGTTTGGGGTTTGGGGTGTGTTCTGGTCCGAGGGAGAGGGTTTGGGGTTCGGGGTGTGTTCTGGTCCGAGGGAGAGGGTTTGGGGTTCGGGGTGTGTTCTGGTCCGAGGGAGAGGGTTTGGGGTTTGGGGTGTGTTCTGGTCCGAGGGAGAGGGAGAGGGTTTGGGGTGTGTTCTGGTCCGAGGAAGAGGGAGAGGGTTTGGGGTGTGTTCTGGTCCGAGGGAGAGGGTTTGGGGTTTGGGGTGTGTTCTGGTCCGAGGGAGAGGGTTTGGGGTTTGGGGTGTGTTCTGGTCCGAGGGAGAGGGTTTGGGGTTTGGGGTGTGTTCTGGTCCGAGGGAGAGGGTTTGGGGTTCGGGGTGTGTTCTGGTCCGAGGGAGAGGGTTTGGGGTTTGGGGTGTGTTCTGGTCCGAGGGAGAGGGTTTGGGGTTCGGGGTGTGTTCTGGTCCGAGGGAGAGGGAGAGGGTTTGGGGTGTGTTCTGGTCCGAGGGAGAGGGTTTGGGGTTTGGGGTGTGTTCTGGTCCGAGGGAGAGGGAGAGGGTTTGGGGTGTGTTCTGGTCCGAGGGAGAGGGAGAGGGTTTGGGGTGTGTTCTGGTCTGAGCGAGAGGGTTTGGGGTTCGGGGTGTGTTCTGGTCCGAGGGAGAGGGAGAGGGTTCGGGGTGTGTTCTGGTCCGAGGGAGAGGGAGAGGGTTTGGGGTGTGTTCTGGTCCGAGGGAGAGGGTTTGGGGTTTGGGGTGTGTTCTGGTCCGAGGGAGAGGGTTTGGGGTGTGTTCTGGTCCGAGGGAGAGGGTTTGGGGTTTGGGGTGTGTTCTGGTCCGAGGGAGAGGGTTTGGGGTTTGGGGTGCACCTCGAAGTCGGCGTCCGCTCCACTGCTGTAGCTGAGAGTGCTATGGGTGCTCAGTCTGTTGCTCCCCTCGCCTGCTCAAAACGAAAGCAGAAATATCAGCCCTCCTTCTCACACACACAGGCACCGGTGCTAAAGACCACAGACACTTCTTGAAGTGCGATATGGCTATTTTTATCACATTAGATTCATTATCTTGCAGAAGTGTGTGTTTTGCCAGGAAGACTAGTTCCTTTTGTACATTAAGGGGGTTTCAAGCAATTCTGTGGAAATATTAAGGGGCAAATCTATAATCAATAAGAAAAAAGCAAACAGGAAGTCGATGCTGGCATGTTAGCTAATATGTATTCATAAATACCAGTGGATGCTGTGAGGTACGATACTTCAGATGAGTTAAAATATTAAACTCTTACAGCTAATTCAGAGGCTTTACAGTCATATAACAGCATTAAAGAGACATTTCACTTTGGTCTGTGGTCTGTTTTCTGGTGCTTTCAAAGCAGCGTGGGCAGTGATGTTACTCCTCTCTAGGTTGTACTTGTGTGTGTTATCTGATTATTCTTCAAAAGAGCATGTTTCATATTTTTTCCGTTGAAACTATTTCCTGATGTGCACTGGGACAGAAGCGGCAGCACAGCCCTACATGAAATTACTATTTTACTTAAACATTAATTTGACAATTAAAATATTCACATGTGAAAAGAAAATATCACATATGCATGTCCACACATGATTGCCTTTTTTCACAATTTCCACATTGTGAAATTACATTCCACATTTCACTGACTTCCAAATGTGTACTGCAATTTTCACATCTGAAAACAAATCATGTGACATACATAGGCTAACACACCATCTGCGCTATAAGTGGGATTATTTTAAAACATGTTGGGTGTTGTGGCATGAGGTATTTGAACTGCCTGGGCCAACTGAAAACATACTCTAAAAATGACATTATATTTAAAAACCTATAAAGTCAACTGTCCCTTTAACCAAAAAAGGACAGTGACAGTGGCCATTGTTTTATGGATTTGAACATCACTCTGATTTCTTAGTGGTGTTTGTCAACATGAGTAGTTGTGTCAATGAAAAGACAAGGAAGCCATTATGAGGCTTCAAAATAACATTATGGGAAATTGCAACTTTGTGGATAACTCACTGTGGTCATTAAAGATCCCATGGCACTCTTTGCAAAGAGTAGGGGGTTCCCCAGTGTTCTGGCTAAATTCTAAACCTGCCACTTAATTATCCCCTGATTTAATGGCTAAGAAAATTATTCTCTCTCCCTCCCCACCTCAGTTGATGTGTGGTGAGTGTTTTGGCACAAAATGGCTGCCGTTGCATCACCCAGTTGGGTGTAAAACATGGGTGGTTGCTGAGGTGAGTTTCCCCCTCATCACTGTAAAGTGCTTTGAGTGTCTAGAAAAGTGCTATATGAATACAATAATCTACGTATCCATCTATCGGGAGAGCAGCTCTGTATAACGGTGTGTAGTGCGGTTTTATGAATGGGAGAGTAGCTCTGTATAACGGTGTGTAGAGCGGTTTTATGAATGGGAGAGCAGCTCTGTATAACGGTGTGTAGAGCGGTTTTATGAATGGGAGAGCAGCTAGGTATAACGGTGTGTAGAGCGGTTTTATGAATGGGAGAGCAGCTCTGTATAACGGTGTGTAGAGCGGTTTTATGAATGGGAGAGCAGCTCTGTATAACGGTGTCTAGAGCGGTTTTATGAATGGGAGAGCAGCTCTGTATAACGGTGTGTAGAGCGGTTTTATGAATGAGAGAGCAGCTCTGTATAACGGTGTCTAGAGCGGTTTTATGAATGGGAGAGCAGCTCTGTATAACGGTGTGTAGAGCGGTTTTATGAATGGGAGAGCAGCTCTGTATAACGGTGTCTAGAGCGGTTTTATGAATGGGAGAGCAGCTCTGTATAACGGTGTCTAGAGCGGTTTTATGAATGGGAGAGCAGCTCTGTATAACGGTGTGTAGAGCGGTTTTATGAATGGGAGAGCAGCTATGTATAACGGTGTGTAGAGCGGTTTTATGAATGGGAGAGCAGCTCTGTATAACGGTGTGTAGAGCGGTTTTATGAATGGGAGAGCAGCTCTGTATAACGGTGTGTAGAGCGGTTTTATGAATGGGAGAGCAGCTCTGTATAACGGTGTGTAGAGCGGTTTTATGAATGGGAGAGCAGCTCTGTATAACGGTGTGTAGAGCGGTTTTATGAATGGGAGAGCAGCTCTGTATAACGGTGTGTAGAGCGGTTTTATGAATGGGAGAGCAGCTCTGTATAACGGTGTGTAGAGCGGTTTTATGAATGGGAGAGCAGCTCTGTATAACGGTGTGTAGAGCGGTTTTAGGAATGGGGGAGCAGTACTCACTGGACAAGCTGGAGGAGCTCCCGTTCTGCCAGCTGCCCCTCTGCATGGGCCTGCCAGGCGGCCGGGTGGTCGGGGGCAGGGTGAGGGAGCGAGAGGTGGTCTCATATACAGAGCACTCCACCTGCAGGATGGAGTCACCATGCTGGCCTGGGGGCAGGGGGGCTGTGATCTCTGCAGGGAGAGCAGGAGTCACACTGAACCCAAACCTGACCATGTGTGTGTGTGTGTGTGTGTGAGTGTGACTGTGTGTGTGTGTGTGTGTGTGTCTGTCTGTGTCTGTGTGTGACTGTGTGTGTGTGTGAGTGTGACTGTGTGTGACTGTGTGTGTGTGTGTGTGACTGTGTGTGTGTGTGAGTGTGACTGTGTGTGTGTGTGAGTGTGTCTGTCTGTGTCTGTGTGTGACTGTGTGTGTGTGTGAGTGTGACTGTGTGTGACTGTGTGTGTGTGTGTGTGTGAGTGTGACTGTGTGTGTGTGTGAGTGAGTGTGTCTGTGTATGTTTGTGTGTGTGTGTGTGTGTGTCTGTGTGTGATTGTGTGTTTCTGACTCTGTGTTTCTGACTCTGTGAGTGTGTGTGACTCTGTGTGTGTCTGAATGTGTGTGTGTGTGTGTGTGTGTGTGTGTGTGAATCATCACCTTCATCCTAAGGCCTACTTAGCTTATGTAACACACAGATCCATGCACTGACTCACACTCAGGTACACACACACATGCATACAAACACACACACACACACACACACACACATACACATGGCTGAAGTTTACCAATGTCTTTTCCAGTTTTTCCTTGTTTTTTCTGTCTTCTGTTAATGCTGTCTCTCAGCCTCTTAAGATTCTCCTGAAATAAAAGTGTAGGTGCAGCCTCCTGTTATACATACATAATCCTGCAGATGCACTATAACTCAATAAACTATTCCTTCGAACAAATAACATGCACAAAAAAAAACTTTTTTATGTTCGCCAACATTAGCTAACAGTCTGAAAAGGTATTGCATTGCGAACAAGAATGGTTGCCAACAAGGAAAACACAGAGAGAACAAATAAGTTCAAGTTGATTATAATTTGTCTGTTATAATTCACTGCACTTTTAGTGTATCAGAGACAAACTAAATGGAATGTTCATTTAAAATTGTTCAGCAGTAACTGTTCATAGCAAACATATTTCCTCGCAAACATTTGCCTTGTTCCACGCACTTCACAGCTGAAGTGGTTATAGTGTATAAATGTTTGGTCCCATAGCGGTTCTGCGTTCAGTGAGAAGGTGTGATTGGAGAACCTGTTGGAAACGCAGAGACTGGGAGCGCTTGTCCTGGTTCTGCTGCCAGGCCTTGAACTCCTGGACCGCGTCGTCCACGTTTAGGTCGCCCACTTTGACCCTCTCCTGCAGGGAGATGAGCTGCCGCTGCCCGGGCGTTCTCATCCCCGCGTACGGGTCGTAGGTCGAGCTGGACGGTCTGTCCCGGACCGGCCTCGCAGGAACTGACACAACACAGACACGACCCTTACCTCGTTGCCAATATTTTCATCTTATTTACACATCCGTTAAACAAGTGTGTAACGGGTGTGTAAGTCTCAATATAAGATGAAAATACTTGTTATTTTTTGGCTTTTGCAGTGTGTAACAGCAGTAAATTGTATAGCTTGAAGTAATACAAATGTTTCACTAACTTACCAATGTTTGGACCCTGCTGAAAAAAACAGCTAGGTTTTGAAACCGCTGGTTAACCAGGTCAGACCAGCTCCCAGCTCAACATGGTTTAGCTGGCTGACATGGTTTGACCAGTTAAAGTCATGTTTTGAAACAGAGAAGACAAGCTACCAGCACTAGCTGGTTAACCAGCTCATACCCAGCTAGGCCAACGTCATGACAAGCTTGACCAAATAAATTCTCAAGCTGACTTAGCTGGATGTTACAGCAGATAAAATCTCAATAGTGGTTTGTGAATTGCTTATGAACATTACAAATGTCTATATAATTACTAAATCATGGATACAGTATATATACAGGCTTTTAGGGGTGCTGTAGGTGTTGTTTAAAAAAATGGGGGCTGTTTTGTGTACATTAAATAGTTTATAGATGTAGTCTTCTTCACCTGAGTAGGGTCCTCCTGGTGTCAGTGTGTTCCTGTGATCCGAAGGCTTTTCATGAAACACTGAAAGAATAAGGAGTATTGCTGTTCTTATATGTTCATGCCTAGGTTTGAATATAGCTCATTATTTTTAGAAAAAGAAAGGTCTGGAGCAGAAACCAGCAGACCTTGTAGCTCTCCAGGACCAGGGTTGGAGACCACTGGTCAGGACGATCTAATCAACGTCGGTCATAATAGTGGGGGAGAAATTAAAAGATATTTTTGAAGTTGATAATTCAATGAGTGCTAAACACTGTTCTATTATAGGTAGAAAAGTGGTCGCATCATGACTCGACGTCGATTAGCCGTGTAGCCGAGACACAGCTCAACAGATTGTTTTGTGTTGTGGGCGGACTCACCTCTGGAGATGTATGTTTTGGTGTCCTCCGGTTGGGTGGGGACAGAGGGTCTGGGAATCGGCGCCGGGGGGCGGTTGGTGACATCTGGGACATAGCCGAAGTGTTCGTCCACCGTGTCGTATATTTGATCCGGAAAACACAAGTTATAGGGGTCCTCCTCCTCCTCTTCCCCACTCATTGCGTTCTCACCCTCCTCTTCCTCTGCCTCCTCCTCTTCCTCCTCCTCCTCCTCCCTCTGCTCCTCTTCATTTTCTGTGAAGTGCCTTTCTGTCGTCCCTGCATTACCAAGAAAAGACAGTTACCACAGGGAGTATCACAATGCTAAGCGCTAACAGTCTAATGCAGTCAATAATGGAGAAATACAGTTGTTCTGTTCACTGACCTTGGAAAAACTTGCGCAGCAGGGCCTCCTCAGGGTTCAGGGACTGCCGCAGTGCTTGGTCCATATCCTCATCTGCACAGGAAGGACACGGGTCAAAGGTCATACACACCACAATAACCCAACACACGTCAAAGCGCTAACGCAAAGCCCGGAGGTATTAACAGGAGCACTTTTACACTTCAGTCAATGGAACATGTGTTCAGTTAATCAGATAGACAATATAAATTAATCAATGAATTGGTGAATGTGGTGTAAAAGTGAAACAGGCTGAATATTTTGAAGCAAAGCATTGTTTTCTATCAGGGACATGCCCCCTCAGACAAGGGCTCCGACCCCATTGACCAGAACTCCGCCCCCACAGACCAGAGTTCCACCTCCACAGACCAGGGCTCCGCCCATATCGATCAAAGCTCCGCCCACACATATCAGAGCCCAGCCCATACGTATCACACCGCCCTCAGGACATACAGAGGTCTTCCATGCAGTCAGGGTCCAGCTCCATCATGGACTCGTAGATGTCCTCTGAACAGCCGGGGACAAACGGCATCTCCTGGGACCCCCCGGCCATGGGCTCGTACACCTCCTCATCCCCCTCTTCCGTGACAGACTGCGTTACGGGCGATTTGAGCTTGTCAGCAGTCTCCTGCAGGGTTCACACACTCCCGTTAAGAGCACAGACACACACAGTCTCCTGCAGGGTTCACACACACTCCCATTAAGAGCACAGACACACACAGTCTCCTGCAGGGTTCACACACTCCCGTTAAGAGCACAGACACACACAGTCTCCTGCAGGGTTCACACACACTCCCATTAAGAGCACAGACACACACAGTCTCCTGTGGGGTTCACACACACTCCTGTTAAGAGCACAGACACACACAGTCTCCTGTGGGGTTCACACACTCCCGTTAAGAGCACAGACACACACAGTCTCCTGCAGGGTTCACACACACTCCCATTAAGAGCACAGACACACACAGTCTCCTGCAGGGTTCACACACTCCCGTTAAGAGCACAGACACACACAGTCTCCTGTGGGGTTCACACACGCTCCCGTTAAGAGCACAGACACACACAGTCTCCTGCAGGGTTCACACACACTCCCATTAAGAGCACAGACACACACAGTCTCCTGTGGGGTTCACACACACTCCTGTTAAGAGCACAGACACACACAGTCTCCTGTGGGGTTCACACACTTCCGTTAAGAGTAGAGACACACACAGTCTCCTGCAGGGTTCACACACACTCCTGTTAAGAGCACAGACACACACAGTCTCCTGTGGGGTTCACACACTTCCGTTAAGAGCAGAGACACACACACAGTCTCCTGTGGGGTTCACACACACTCCTGTTAAGAGCACAAACACACAGTCTCCTGTGGAGTTCACACACACTCCTGTTAAGAGCACAAACACACACAGTCTCCTGCAGGGTTCACACACACTCCTGATAAGAGCACAGACACACACACAGTCTCCTGTGGCGTTCACACACGCACACACCTGTTAAGAGCACAGACACGCATAGTCTCCTGTGGCGTTCACACACACTCCCGTTAAGAGCACAGACACACACAGTCTCCTGTGGGGTTCACACACACTCCTGTTAAGAGCACAAACACACACAGTCTCCTGCAGGGTTCACACACACTCCTGTTAAGAGCACAGACACACACAGTCTCCTGTGGGGTTCACACACTTCCGTTAAGAGCAGAGACACACACACAGTCTCCTGTGGGGTTCACACACGCTCCTGTTAAGAGCACAAACACACAGTCTCCTGTGGAGTTCACACACACTCCTGTTAAGAGCACAAACACACACAGTCTCCTGCAGGGTTCACACACACTCCTGATAAGAGCACAGACACACACACAGTCTCCTGTGGGGTTCACACACACTCCTGTTAAGAGCATACACACACACAGTCTCCTGTGGGGTTCACACACACCCGTTAAGAGCACAGACACACATAAACAACTCAGAGCCACTGCCCTTGGCTTAATGTTGTTGACACAGAGTGATGTCCATTCTGGGATTTCAGTTTAATGTTTATTTAACCCTTTAAGGTGTGACAAGGTCACAGGCAGATGATTCAAATAGTCTGAACTGAACGTTCTCACGGCCGGCTCCAGGAGGCTGCACCTCCACACCTCTTGGGTTTGTTGGTAGATCGCTATATTTTAAATTTGATTTTCATATGGTGCTGTGCTGTGTTGCAACCTCCTGGAGTTGGCATGAGCTAATCTTCTTTTATCAAATGTTTTTTATGAAAAAAATACTTTCAAACTCAATATTGAAGTTTTCCCCCCCTCATAATACCCCCCCACCTCATGGCGACACACAGCCCTCAAAAGACAATCAAAATCAAAACTGAAAACTGATCAACAACTCGGCAGCAGCAGCTGCCAAATGCCCGGCATCCAACGTTCTGTAATCAGCTCCATGAAACTGAGAAAGATCTTCCAGGAGGGTTATGCAGGAATAACCAACTGCCAACTCGGCCCGGTGACTCACCAGGTACTTGTCCATGAACTGCCGGAGGTCGGAGAAGCCGTGCTTCTCCGCCATGTTGTTGGGGTAGTCGCCGTACTTGTTGGCCACGCTGTAGGCCTGCAGGGCGCCAGGACACTGCAGCAGGAGGGATGCTAGCTCCTTCAGCCCAAACTTCGCCGCGAAGTGGAGTATCGTGGGCAGCTCCTCCTTCCGCTCGTCTGTCCGAGGCACGGAAAGGGCCAAGACACGGCACCGGATCGGTCGACGGAAGGAGAGACACAACAACAGTGACACTGTTAATAAGTTACAGCCGGCTGTTTACTTACAAATAACCAGGCTTTACTTATGCAAAAATAGATTTGGCGACAGTGAACTGTAAGTATTTGGGCAGTGACACAATTTTAAAGGGTTGTAATTCACAGATTCACAGTGCACTCGATATGGACGCGCTGCCATCAAATTACATCTGACAAATGAAACAGATTAAACCTGCACTTTAATCTGAGTGCATAAATATGGAATGAATCTTGTAGGAATGACGACCCTTCAAAATTGTGTCATTAAAAAATGTTAAGTTAAACTAAAACAAGAGACTTACAAGTAGACATGTTTTCTTCTTCGACCTGGCTCACGCCAAAGATGCAAAGGCCATTGCAAGGTATTCTGCTTCGAAGGGAGTTGGTCAGTAGCTTGTCCAGTGCCTCCGTTCTATTGGATGTTATATTAAAAGCCTGGGAACATTGACAAATGAAGTTGCATGCTTAAAAATGATTCAGTTCCTCAATACCCCCACAGTGCTCATGCTGTCAGGATGGTTGTTATAACCTGGGGACCCCTGTTAAAACCTGGGGCCATGATCTGCAAAGACATACAGCAGGATTTCTTATTCTTAATATAGTCTCTTTGTTTTATATCTTTCACAAATATGTAATTTATTCCTGTCAACCATTTTGGGTATTTCTTTATTTACGTAATTTTGTTACAAATCTACTCAATTCAAGTTCCAAGACAAACAAGGCAATAATGTGAAAATAGTAGCCCTGCTAGCAGAGTGGTTCTCAATCTTGAATGAAAACCTACAGAATGGCAGATCTCCAGGATCCAGCTATGCCAGCTTGTCCAGCTTGTAAATTGAGCTGATCAGGCTGGTTATGAGCTGGTCAACCAGCATGGCCAAGCTGGGGAGTACTGGTAGCCAGTCTGAGCTGGGAGCTGGTCAGCTGTTTCAAAAAGTAGCTTGAGCTGGTCAAACCATGACAAGCTGGGAGCTAGTCTGAACTGGTGAACCAGCTAAACCATGTGGAGCTGGGAGCTGGTCTGAACTGGTCAACCAGATAAACCATGTGGAGCTGGGAGCTGGTCTGAACTGGTCAACCAGCTAAACCATGTCAAGCTGGGAGCTGGTCTGAACTGGTCAACCAGCTAAACCATGTGGAGCTGGGAGCTGGTCTGAACTGGTCAACCAGCTAAACCATGTCAAGCTGGGAGCTGGTCTAAACTGGTCAACCAGCTAAACCATGTCAAGCTGGGAGCTGGTCTGAACTGGTCAACCAGCTAAACCATGTGGAGCTGGGAGCTGGTCTGAACTGGTCAACCAGCTAAACCATGTTGAGCTGGGAACTGGTCTGAGCAGGTCAACCAGCTGTAAACCAGAAAACCTAGCTTGAGCTGTTTTTTTCAGCAGGGTTGGGAAGCACAGGGCTAGAAAATGCAGCATGTACTGTATGTTCCAGGGGAACAGGGAGGTAACAATTCAAGCAGGGTCAGATGAGACAGTGCACTGTTCTTACCTGACACATGAAATCTGCCGGATTCAATGCGGTTTCCAGGTAGCTGCTTATTTCGCCCATACTGGTGAAGTACGCAATGGGCCTGGAGCAGACCACTGAGTCATTGCAGAACAGAGACACTAACACTGTGCCTGGGGGCATATCTACAAACAAGAGAGACATGTGTTTCCACATTTATATTCAGCTAGAAACAATGTACTCACAAAAGCCACAGATAATGATATCAATGTGCACTGGTCTATATGAATGCTTATGCAGAGCATGCAAATAGTCAATTAGATGCACACTGCTGAGACCTTTTAATCATCTCTTTTCATAGTGAAAATATTGAAGAAGCTTCTTCTTGTGCTTAATAAACTGCTAAAAGCAACTGTTGGCCACAGCTTACCCAGAAGGCTACATGTGGGTGAGAGCGCTGACGTAAGTTGTGGGTGTCGGGGAAAGATATGCTGGGGGAGAGAGGCCTGGCAAGGGGGGTTGGGGGATGGTGTGATTTGGGTTTCCTCTTTCACTGCACTACACGTGCATTACGTTAAACAGAGGTCCTGACTCACAGGGGACATTAACAATCCCATGACACAAAAAGTATGGGGTCCCCAGGTGTCCTGGCAAAATTCCCAACCTGGCGGTCTCAGGCTGCCATCTATTCATCCCCCGATTCAATCGGCAGAAATATTGTGCTCTCCCTCCCCACCTCAGCTGGTGTATGGTGAGAATTGCATCCGTGCATCACCCAGGTGGGAGCTACAGTTTCCCCCTAGATCCATCTAACTACATGAGTGTAAATTCCTGGGCGTACCGGGGGACTTCACACTGATGGTGTATTCGTTCTCAAACACTCCCGGCTCCCGTTTGGGAATGCAGTCCTGGCAGGAAAACTCTACTTCTGCTCTGGCCTGGGGGTCCATCTTACACCTCAGGATGAAGAAAATATTTACCTGGGACTTTTACAACACACAAAAGACAACCAAAAAAAACATTATTTTTCAGATGAATCGCAATGATCATATGTGAAAATACTCATAAAAACATTGTAGTAGTACCAGCCATCCAACCTGAAAATTATGCAACCTGACATGATTCGCCCACAATTTTCAGTTCCTTAATTTGCTCCTATTCATCATTCCGAGCCATAATGGGACAACATGCAAATTTCTAGGGTGAAGACTGCTGATCTGTGGGACAGACTGTCTCCTCACACACTCAGCTGTGAAATGGCTGAAATCGGTATTTCTGTTAAATGGCTACATTACATTTATTTCAATGCCAAAAAGCGCACCCCGAAACCAGAGCTGTCTCTCCAACACACCGAACACAGTCAGTAGTTATTATCACCTCATGTAATTCTCTGGGGGAAAACCCAAAGCATCTCAGACAGAGGTCAAAGCATAGTGCACGGTTTGATGCAGACTATATCATGGCTTATTGTGTTCATATAATGTGTGATATATATGATCCATACAGTGCCCAGTACAGTGGAAAGAAGAGCTGCTTGGATATTTAGAAAGTGCAATATTAATGGATGTGGTACCTGTAGAAAGGGATTCATTAAAAAACGCTAGACTGTTTTTTTCATTCTCTGATATCCTACACTGTCAAAACGAATTCTGCGAAATTACAGTACTTTACTGTCAACTCTGCTGCCAGTAAAGTACTGCAAAATGTCCAGTACATTTTTTACAGTGAATATGTTGATAAATATGTAGATAACAGCAAATATCTAAACAGTATGGTCTTGTGTTAACTTGTAAAAAAAAAAAAAATCACATTACATTTCACTGTAATTTACTGTCAGCAAAGTTGCTGTAATTGTATTGCTGTAATTTTACAGAATAGTTTTTACAGTGAATTTATTAAAACAGTATAAGCAAGCATTTGCCATTATTTTCTCAGTGGAAGAAAGTACACATTATAGTGTGGTAGTCATTACCCCACACTGTATCCTGCTGGGCTGGATACAGAGGCATGGTTCCTGGGCTGAGGCTGTGGGCTGGATCTGGGCTCCTCGGCTGACCATGCAGCCGCGCTGAGGCACTGGTTCTGTTTCGGGGGGTGGTTCGGGAGGCTGGAGCTCCTCTGTGGGTGTCTGTGGGCCGGTCTCAGGTTCTGGCTCCAGCGCTGTCTCTGTCTCTGTCTCTGTCTCTGCCTCTGCCTCTGCCACCGCTCCGTCACGCTCTGCCTCAGGCTCACTGGACCCTGCTGTGCAACGAGGAGGAAACAGATTTAAACGTGACCACGAGGACTCAGATTCACACGTGAACATGAGAAAACAGATTCACACGTGACCACGAGGAAACAGAAACTGCTTCTTAAAAGTACATATGAGCTCAGCTACACACTGACAGACAGGTCTTCAAAGAAGCCATAATGCTGCCTTACAAAACTGATATCTAGGACAATGTAAAAATAATAATAACATCCATCCATTCATTATCTGGCGACATGGCTCAGGCAGTAAGAGCAGTTGTCTGGCAGTCGGAGGGTTGCCGGTTCGATCCCCCGCCCGGGTGGTGTCGAAGTGTCCCTGAGCAAGACACCTGACCCCCAAATGCTCCTGACGAGCTGGTTGGGGCCTTGCATGGCAGCCAATCGCCGTCGGTGTGTGAGTGTGTGTATGAATGGGTGAACGGAGAAGCATCAATTGTACAGCGCTTTGGATAAAGGCGCTATATAAATGCCTGCCATTTACCATTTATCTGAACCCGCTTGAACAGGGTCGCAGGGGGGCTGCTGCACTGATCTTATGGTGGCTACACCGGGGCTTGAATCACCAGCCTCTCAGGTCCCAGTCAAGCACCTCAGCCACTAAGCCATAGGCTGCCCCATTATACATGTAAGATACATTTTAATGGCTAAAATGTTAAACAAAGACCTTACAACAGTGAAACATTTTAAGGTAACATAACCATAATGTAATTAGTTCCATTTTACACAGTACTCTTATTTTGATGCTAATCACATGCAATAAGCACTTGGCAGCAGTTAGATGAATTGAACATTTACCAACCTTGCAATCTTAGAGAAACTTTCACATCAAAATGTTTGGCAGGAAAGACCATCAGACTGGAATCACGGTTTTAAAGTCATCACAATCGCTGCTTTCCCATTCATTGTTTAATTTATTAATTTAAAAAATATTCAGAATTCACATCTAGCTCCATTTATTCCAAATGTATGATAACTCTGACAACTGAAGATAGATCAAAACTTAATCAATTTATCAATATTCACAGACAATGGAGAAAAGATGCACTTTTCTTACTGAGTAAGCATAGCACAATTACTTTTACTTTTTAACTCGGTCTTTGAAATTAACCATGCAATATTATCACATATAGTATTCTCTCATTTGTTTAGAATTTACATGAATTTTGATGGATCAGTGTTTTCAAGCGTATTCAATCTTATAAATACATATATACTGTATTCACTTCAAGGTCAAACTTAAAAATAATAGAAAAATAATTAAACAAAACAATTAAGTGTACTTAAAATCTAAACTGAGAAACAGTGGTGCATTCATTAAATGATTTAAAACAAAACTCTGAACATCACAGTTCAATGAAAATCAGTATCATTCGAAATTCAGAAAGCATAATGACAGTTGCTTTTTTGACGCAAAGAGAGCAATTAATTGAACAGCATACAGTACTGTATGTAGTTTCATCTAAATAGCAATGGACGGTACATTTACTTCCACATAAAAGTTGCAAAAAAAGTACTCATGAAGGTAGTTACGTAATTATGTGGATATACATATTCTTAATCTTAAGGCCAAGGGATATAACGTATTTCAGTTTATAGGTAAAGTACTTAATGGCTACCAAAGCTTTAGTATGCAAAGCTTTATCAAGTGCCTTCTTGAAAGCTGAGGCTATGATTGAAAAATAATATTTTTATTCTGTTGATGTTCTTGCTTTTGGGTATAGCGAACACCAATTCACTGATAAAGTCTGAACACCAAAGAGAAACAACATTTCACTGGTAAAGTCTGAACACCAGAAAGCAACTCCATTTGACTGATAAAGTCTGAACACCAGAAAGCAACTCCATTTGACTGATAAAATCTGAACAGCAGAAACACAGAGTCCTAATCTTAAGGCTCATCTTAACTGAAAAATATTTGATGTGGATCTTTAACCCAGTGTTTCCCAACCTTTTTTCAGCCAAGGCACACTTTTTACCATGAAATTATCCCACGGCACACCCCTATCCGATTAACCACTAAAATGTTACAAAATGGCACAAACATATGATAATGCTTAATAATACTACTACCAGTAGTCTCTTCTACTACCAAGTAGGCCATATTATAAGTATTAGGCTACTCACTTTCAATGTGAAACTTGAACTTGTTTTGATGAATCCTTTTTAAGAATTTGTCCATGTTTTCTGTCTTTTTGTTCTCAGTAGCGCGGCCGCTTGGAACGAAATCAGACTGCACAAGAACATAACACACGTAGGCCTATGTAGTACAATGAGGGCACAGGTGGGAAGAGTATTTATTGGGTGACGATAACACAGCAAATTAGTATAGCCTTGCAATTGTGTTCTCGCAACACTGGAGCAAATTATTTTCCATATTCTTTTTTTTTTTTATGTCAAAAAATAAATAAAATTGGCATTTTGATCACTTTCCACGGCACACCTGGCAATCTCTTGCCATGGCACAGCGGTTGGGAAACACTGCTTTAACCAATGAGTAACCCATGTCCCTGAAGTAGCTAAGTACATACAATCAATCATACAAGTGAGTCAAATAGGTAAGCAGAATTTTAAAGAAAGTTTTATACAAATAAAATAAAATTGCAATTTTTTAACGCTCATTCATTATTTGAATTGTAAATTAATAACATCCTTTCTGTCAACAGGAAAGTTAAATGAAATAACGCTCTTATTTTATTTCCGATAATATTGTGAAAATTGCGGGAAGAGGAATGGGTTCTGATGCTCAGATGGGTCTAGACTAACACACACGAGGAGGTGAGGCATTATATAGAAAAGATGCAACAGGATCGCAGCATACATAGATAATTTCCTCACTCCACTGTCAACTAAACACAACAGTTATATAAAAGACACATACGACTTCATACGCATAGTTAAAAACACTAAAATAACACAAGAAACCCTCTTATTCACAATTTACATCGATAGTCTCTACACAAATATAAACACTGCAGCAGGGCTAACAGCTGTAAAACCCGGACAACAGCGGCAAACAGAAAATTAAATTAAATCTAACCCGCACCCTACAGAACACAAACATTATCCAGAACTATAAAATTATCTCAGTGTATAAAATAAATAAAAATCTTAAAGATCATCTGGTGAGCAGCAAACTACCAGAAATTAATACTATACCTACACAGGGCCCAGTATTCTACAAACAAGCCACTACAGTCAGGAACACCACTAACACAACCTACATAATAAAACAAACACCAACCAAAAATACTAAAAACTGCATATATGCCATTAAGTGCAAACAATTAAATGTAGACTAGCACAACATATATATATAATATTAGAAATCACATAGAGACAGACACACACCTGGTGGCTCATTTCCTTCAACATGGACTTGAGGCACTAGAAATATTGGGCCTTCAAACAAATAATAACTGGACACCAGAGGAGAGACGCAGGTTAGAGAAACACTGGATTCTCAAACTTAGCTCTCTATTTCCAAGAGGACTGAACAAAGGCACAGAACACCAACACAAGAGGGACCAAATTCATCCTACTCAAAGGCTTCAGTACTCTGAATGGCCAGTGCAAACTTTTATTTCCCAAGAGGCCCTAATATGGGACAACTTGGGAAATAAAGATTTCTTACTTACCTAACCCTAACCCTAACCCTAACCATTACCCTAATCCTAATCCTAACCCTAATCCTAATTACCCTAATTTACATTGTGGTAATACCTTTAAAGGAAGAAAAAACATTAAACGCATGTTCAACAACCTAATTAGCAGCCTATTGATTAACCTCAGTCTTCCATTTGATAAAAATATGGTTATTTAAAATGATGGATATACGTATACTCTTCTGTTCTCAGCACGCACACTCAGAATATCCATCTGCAAAAGAGTTCTGAGCTAGCTTGTGTTGTTAACATTTTAATGCAGGAGTGCTAAAGGTTAACAGGAGTGATTTTTACTTAAGCGCAGTTAAATCTTTTTCTACAATTCGTTTGTTCTTTAATATCCTAAAAATAGATTGCGTATTCAGACCTGCTAGACTCATGTGATCAGTTCAATGTAATTTCACTGCCATGGTTACTATTTCCTGCTCACCAGCCCCCGGTTGGTGCCTATTCAATGTGAGGTTTGATTACTTTATAAATTCTAAATCTTATTAAATATGGTTGTAATATAATATAAACAGCAGTGACTATAGTATTGTATTATAGTCCGAGAAAGTAGATTGATCTCTACCAGAAATTGGAAATGTTTCTACGGGAAAAAAAGACTGAATGTTCTGTTTGATCATTTTTGTTGAATACAAAAAAACATTTTATCACAAAAATTATTGTCTAAATACTAAAACTAATAAATAATAAATAAATACACATTTTCACAGGGCCTTGCACATCTGCCTGGCTTTAGCATTCACAAATCACTAATTAGGCCTATTAAGAAACATAACTCTTGTAACTACGGACCACCTTACGACTTCGTATAATATCATCCTGGAACAACCACCCCAGCACCCAAGTGAGAAAAAGCCACAGGTGCAGTCCATTTTCACATATGAAAAAAGAAAAAATGGTGAAACTTACGGTCAGAAAGTGCGTCCATAACTGTAGAGATATACTGAGCCGGGTCGTCGTCAGTGAACAGTTTTCTCCAGGAGTGCCAGCGCTGGAAGGGCTCCTCCAGCACCTCGTTCTCAGACACCCCGCAGAAAAGCAGCACCATTTTACTCGGAGGATGAAAGATGTCCTGGTAAGTCGCTAGTACTTCGGGGTCGCGGAGAAAGTCTACGAATGCGGCGGACAGTAACAGCACCACGCTGCCGCTCTCACGGACCAGCTCCTGCTCGTGTTGCTGCAGGGTGGCGCTGGAGAGTGGGTGCAGGACCACGGCCTCCTGGGAGAGTCGCCCTGAGGACCTGAGCACCTCCCGCAGATAGAACGCCCAGTCCTCGGCCTCGCCCGTGTAAAGGATCCGCACCTCACACGGAGAGGAGGACGCCGAGGCCGCTGGAAAACACAACGTTGCATTTCCTGAGAGACAGCCCTGCTGCAAACTCCGTAAACTGGTTCATCTGGCCGGCCAGCTAGTGCTGCTAGGTTGTCTGATCTGGTAGCTGGTCAACCAGCAACTAAAAACATGGCTTGAGCTGGTCGAACCATGTCGAGCTGGGAGCTGGTCTGAGCTGGTCAACCAGCTACCAGCTGTTTCAAAACCTGGCTTGAGCTGTTTTGTTCTACAGGAAGGAATATATTTATATAACAACCCATCTGCACTGTTCTTTTACTTCATATAGGAGCCAGGAAGCTTAAGTTAGCACGCTAGGACATTAGCTTTAAAAAGGAAGTTCTTTCTAAGACAGGGCAGGGTGTTCAGCATGTCAGATTTGTCTGATAATTATTGAAAAAAGTCTGAACACCAAAGAGCTACACCATTTCACTGATACACCAGAAGTTGTACTGAAGCTTCTTGTAATTTTCCATTCAACCCACTGAGAAATAAATATTTCATATAGATGAAAACACATTTATTTGACCCACTGTTTGTGAAATTACTTTTCCCTTCAAAATTAAGAAGATGGGATGTATATTTCTGAAATGGTGATCACAAACAAAAACGTATCTCTCAGCATGAAAGCAAACCTCTGGTATTTGGTGCGTTTTAAGCAGGTCACTCATTAACTTCCAAAGAACAGAAAACACATTCTTGGCTGCTTTATAACTAACTTTTATACATGGGAAAGAATGAGTACAGAGGAGTGTAAATATTGTCTTAAATGAACCGTTTAGAGTTTTTATTTGCACTGGCACAGGCTTTATTTTGAGGCTATGGTCAGAAGTGACGTGAGTACTGCTTATTTCACAGAGAGCTCCAGACGCGAGCCACGGCATAGTGCTGTAATGCGTGAGCCTGTGCCACAGAGATACTGGCGCTTCAGAAATGCTATGCCGTCTGTATACTGCATGTGATATATCTCTCAAAGTAGAAAATGACAACCTCATTATTACATTACAAAATGACAGCCGCAGAGAGATGACCTAAAGCAGAACAGAACTTTAGAGGACACTGAAGGAAATGCTGCTTAGCACTGCCGTTCAGAATGAGAAATACATAGGACCAAAGCTCGAGAAAATCTCGTCATGTAACAGTCGTGTAACAGTCATGTAACAGTTTAAGTTGAAATAAAAGCAATTTTACTCTGTTCATTTTACTTTATTACTTTGGTCAAAGAAAAGCGCATCTACCAAATAAGCCAAAAAAGGAAGCAAAGAGGAACAGGAACGCAAACCTGGTTCTGTCATGACACCACCGTCCGTCCACAAACTCCTGTCTGCAGCTGCCTCGGGGGCAAGGTGAAAGACAAATTAGTCAAACAGAAGACTGATAAGCCCTTATGCTGCCTCAAAATATGTTTTTTGGAGTTTCTTCGGAACAGGTCGATTTCAGCTTTCAGTAGAGCACTACCCTCTTGCAACCCCCCGACAGGAATAGCAACTGTCTGTTTCCTGATACTGAATGACACAGAGTAACTTCCCAGAATGCATTCAGCGAGCGGTTTCAGAGAGAAGTTTCAGAACGAAATTGTGTGCTGCACAAGTCACATTGTCTAATTTTACTGACCACAATGTTGCCCGGAAGCAATTTTGTATTACTGTACAAATATAATTTGTTAAGTGTCCTGTACAGCAGAATTGGGGTTAGTGGCCAGTCCCTAGTTTAGTTTGTTTATTTATTTATTTTCTATTGCCAGTGCAATGTCTGGAAAAACTGTCATAATCATGTGTTTAAAAAGTCGATTTGCAGAAATGTGAATTCCATGTGGCCAGTGAAGACGAATGAGATTTCCACTGCACATTTTAATAAATTGTAATAAACATTTGTTGAGATTCAAAGTGCAAATCAGGAAGTGAAAGCCATTACAGATTAAACTTTGGGTGTTGTTTCATTGGATTGAATCACAAAAAAACTCAAATTAAAAATTAACTAGTGGCCTGTTGAACATCCTACCTGAAAAAAGAGGCTTTGATAACTAATACTTCTCTATAATTAATCTATAATCATGTGGTGACATTGGAGACATGGGTATATCATTGTTCCACCATTATGAAACACTTCTTCTTTAATCACATCTTGACTGTGAAACACTGATACAGTATAGTATGAATGCATTGGGAATGTATGTACATAGGCTCTCCCTGCTTCCGCAGAACTTCATGCGGAAGCATGAAGACAGAAGTTCTGATTGGCTCACCTTTTTACCAATAAAATCTGCAACAACACATTTTTTCCATAAATAATATAATATCCATCCATCCATCCATCCATTATCTGAACCCGCTTATCCTGATCAGGGTCACAGGGGGGCTGGAGCCTATCCCAGCATACATTGGGCGAAAGGCAAGAATACACCCTGGACAGGTCACCAGTCTATCTCAGGGCACACACACCATTCACTCACACACTCATACACTCATACACTCATACACTCATACACTCATACCTACGGGCAATTTAGACTCAGTCACACAGTCTTTGGACTGTGGGAGGAAACCGGAGTACCCGGAGGAAACCCACACAGACACAGGGAGAACATGCAAACTCCGCACAGAGAGGCCCCGGCCGACGGGGATTCGAACCCAGGACCTCCTTGCTGTGAGGCGGCAGTGCTACCCACTGCACCATCCGTGCTGCCATAATATAATATAATATAATATAATATAATATAATATAATATAATATGATATAATATTATATAATATTATATAATATGTGTTATTTTACAGTTTTTTACAATCATTTTCACACCATGTCCAATTTTTCAAAACACATTCATCATATCAATAGACTATGTGAACTAAACTTCTTCCCAAATTCATGAATACCTCTCTCAGTCAGTGTTCACTACCAGCAAAAGTTTGTACAAATACAGCAAATTTTGCAGACATTTAGATACTCTGTTCAAAACAGTTAACTTTCTGTTCAAAACCCAATGTGACTGTGTCACTGTGAAAGGAAATATGCTGGATACGTAAGACAGATCATTCTTATTTGAGCAGAAAGTTTATTCAGTTTATTCAATTTTTTTGTTTGCAGCCTTACTACCATCTATACAAAAGTGATCATACTTGCATTGAAATGTGCACGGAAGAGCAAGAACAGTTGTGTCTGATGAAATAAGAGCCACAGTTATTGATTATGTGGTATATCATGGTCTGTCCCTGAAGGAAGCAGGTTGAGGGTTCAACCAAACCTGCCTAGATCCACAGTGGCTTCAATAGTGAGGATTTTCAGGTAAACCAACAGGTACTATACAGTATTTACAGCATTCTGACTGAAGTTCAATTGATGTGTATATTATAGTAGTACTGTAATGTAGTGTAAGCACTACAACCATTTCAAGAGTGCTACAGAAACATCAGATCAGGATGAAACAGTTGTACATTGTCCCCTTTGACAGGAACTCTGAGGGTGTCAAGGAACTCAGGTACCAATATGAAGTTTATGAAGGTATATGTGAAGGTTTAGGACCACCACCCACATGAACAGATGTCACTTCTAGATGCAAT